>NC_056728.1:987751587-988051587 GCF_019279795.1 Protopterus annectens
CTATAAAACTCCATTTCCTTTGACAAACTCATACCCTTTATCGCTATATAAACCTCTATCCCCGCCTACTCAACAAACCTTCTCAGTTTTCTTCCATGCTTTACATTTCATTTTTTTCTGACCTTCCCACTTTGTCCATCTCCTTTAAATACTCTCCACTGTCTTACAACCAGGTTATGTGTCAGTGAGTACCCTAATATTCGTACACTGCCTCTCTCCCTCTTCTAGCTTTAACTACTATCTGCCTACCAACTAATGTTTCACACTCCTTACCTTGGTTTTATGTATTCCTAATGTCTGTACTTTAATCCTCCTTACCCATGCCTTCCAAGTCATAGCTAGTGTCTGCTTGCCACATGTATTACTAATGAATTGTTTGCATACTAAATGTTTTGTTATTTATTTATTTATTTTACATTTGTTTACTGGGAAAATCCAACTGGACAACAAGTCCATTTTCAGTGGAGGCCTGGGGAGAAAATCTCCAAGACATACAGTGAATGAGAAAAACTTAATTTAGCAACTTAACATTTTACAAAGTGTTTCTTAAGAGAGCAATAGTAATGTGACATAGCATTTCTTAAAAAAAAACAAAAAAACAAAGTAAACCGATTACAGTTTATGGAATTTTATACAGTATAGAAAAGATCAGACTAGCAGTTAAAGATACTAGTAGTGGGTAAACTAAATCTTACAAACAGACCTGTTTGAGCCGAATACTTTATATACAGACTTTACAAGATTGGCCAGTATATGCAAGCTTGAACTAAGAGGTTTGTAAAGAAAGAAAAGTGTGGAGAGAGAGTAGTAGAGGGTAATGGGATTTACTTTTAGAAAGTTTATAGGTAGTTTGGAGTGAGTTAGAATGAGCTAGGATATTCTAGATAGTTGGTTTTAGTCTGGGGCAGTAGTTTGGCTAGCCTAGCCTGTTAGGTGAACTAAGTTTATTCCATTTTTTTTTTTTTTTTTTTTTTTAAGCCAGGTTCAGTACATGGGCAGATCCATCTAGTAGACTGATGAGCTTTTAGTAGTTTTTTGAATTGTACTACATTAGTGTTGGATTTAATGTCAAATGGAAGGCTATTCCAGGCACTGGGGATGCTGCAGGAGTAGAGGGATTTTCCAGCGTGATTTTTGCCTTTTGTTATTTCTAGTAATGCCTTATTGCTAGAGTGAAGGGTCCACTTATTAGAGTAGTGAGCTAGTAAGTTCTCTAGGGCTGAAGTTTTTACAGGCTGCTTTATTATTTGGTGGGCCATTTTGAGCTGATTGAATTTTAGCAATGTGAGGAATTCAAGCCATGAAAGTTTTCTGAGAGAGTGGCATTGGTTGGATCTATAGTTGCACCTGTCGCAAATTTTGCTACTTTATTATAACAGGTTTCTAGTTTTATTAAATCTGAATTTCTTAGGTTGGAAAGGATAGGGGATGCGTAAAGTAAGGTTGAGGTAAGGTGGATTCTAGCAAAAGTAGCTTTGGTGTCTGCTGTGAGGTAGTGTTTACTTCAATAGAGGCACCCTAGCTTTTTGTGAACTTTTTTATGGGCTGGGCAATATGAGTGTCAAATAGCATATTCTGGTCAATAGTGACCCCTAGCAACTTAGTACTAGAAACTAGGGATATGATGGTGTTATTAAAGGTAGTTTTGAATGCCAGAGAAGTGGTGTTAGTAGCTTTAGAAGGGTGAATGGGATTAGTTTAGTTTTTAGAGGGTTCATTATTAGTTGAGCGTTGATTAGCCATGCTTCTATAGCTGTAAATGACTGTTGTGTTATGTGTTCTAGTTACTGGAGGGTAGGAGCAGCACATATAAGGGTTGAATCTTCCAATACTGTATGAGTGTAGTGTCACTTGTAGCTGTATGGAGTTAGTTTGTGAAGAGAAGTGGGCCAAGGATAGAACCTATGGGACTCCGAAGGATACGGGCAGAAGAGGGAAGAGATTTTGTTGCCATAACACTGCTTGTTGATGGCCATCCAGATTGTCATGAAACCAGGCTATTGCTGTCTGGCTGAGGTTTAGATCAGCTAGGACATGTAAGAGTTTAGTATGAGATACATTGTCAAATGCCTTTGACAGATTGAGGAAAGTTGAGGAGACTAGATTGTCTTCACTTTGGAGTTGGTTAACGGTATTGGTAAAACTCATTAGTGCTGTGGTAGTGGCATGATTAGGTCGGAATCCATGTTGTGTGGGTGTTAGTAGATATTCTAGCAGTTGAGTATGAATGCATTTTTCCAAGATTTTAGAAAGGGAGACATAATGGCTGTGGGACGGTAGTTAAGATAGATCTGTTGAGTTACTGCGTTTGTGGAGTGGATTATGTGGGCAATTTTCCATAGTTTAGGTGTTTTATTTTCTTGAGAGCGGTTTATTAGGATGGCGATGGGTACTGAGAAGGCATCAGCTGCTAGTTTCAGGTATTCTTCTGGTAGCTTATATGCAGCTAATGTAGTTGGCTTGAGTCGTTTGAGATATTTTTTACAGTAGTGGTAGAGACTGAAACTGAAATCTATTGAAATTGTGAATTGGAAGGGGTACATGGGGTATGGCAGAGGCATTATTATTTATAAGGTTTAAAATGGATTCAGTAAAGTATTTATTGAACTGGGTTGGAATATAATCTTTGGTATTGGATAAGCTTGGGGTGGAGTGGTGGTTTGCCCTGGATGAAGTATTTTATTTATGGCAGACCAAAACTTTTTGGGATTTTTTTGATGCTGTATTTGGATGTTGTAATAGTCTTGCCTGATTTGTTTTTTGGCTGAGTTTCTAAGTGCCAGGTATTTCTGACTGTTTACAGTGGTTTTCTCTTTGGACCATTTCTTCCTGGGTTTCTCTCTTTCTTTTAGTAGAGATTTGGTGGACTTAGTAAGCCAGGGAGTATAGATGTGTTTTATCTGTAATGTTCCGGGGGGGGGGGGGGGTAGTTTATTTAGGATGCTGATAAAAGTGGTGTTAAATTATTGTACAGCTTCATCTAGAGGGAGGTAGTTAACTGGGTTCCATTTGCAATTTCTAAGTCATGTAGTAAATTCTTGAGCATTAAAGCTTTTGGTATTACAGATTTGATGGTATTTTGGGATTTTGGAAGGGTTTATTAGTTGCCTGAGAAGAAAAGTAGGAAGGTGATCACTGAGACTGTCAGGTAGACAGCCTGAGATTAGTGTAGTATTGGGATGGCTATTTAAGATGCAGTCTAGTAGTGACTCTGTTTTTTTTTTTATCATTTCCAGTAGGGGTTTTGATTAGTTGTGAGTAGCCATGGAGGTTATTATGGCTTGTAGGGGTAAATGCGTTGCAGGCATTCTAATCTATGTTAAAGTCCCCTGTTATGATAGTTTTCCCGAGGGAGGGTAATGGAAGCCCACTGTAATATATGTTCCAATGTAGGTATATTCTGGCCAGGTGGGTTACAAGTGCTTATAATATTTAGATGTTTGTTTGGGTAAAGATAGTGTTTGGTTAGTCTTAGTCCTGCGTTTTGGAAATTGGAGGTGTCTATGTTCAGGAGGTATAGAGAATGGCTATTTTTAAATAGGATGTCTACTCCCCCGCCTCTTTTTTCTTGTCTAGCTTTTCTATGTATGTTGTAACAAGGGAGTGCTATTTTGTTGTCACTGATATTTGGTTTTAGCCAGGTTTTGGTTAACAGGACAATGTCGGTATGGTACAGAGTTAGGGTGGCATGAAGTTCATGTATTTTATTAAGGATACTTCTAAGGTTGATATTTAGTATTAGGAGATCTGAACTTTTCCTGTTGAGGTAGGATGGGTGGGGTGTTGAATTGACAGTTAAGGTTGGATGACGGAATTGTGGGTCCAGTGTTGGGATGAATATCTCCACTACTTAGTAGTCTCATTGTTATTAGATGCAACATTTTTATTAGTTTATGGTTTTATCATATTGTAGAGAAATCTGGGGTGCTGATCAGAGAGGTAGGATGGTGAATTTTGCTAGTGAGATTGGGGTAGTGTTGTAAATAGAGTGGGATATTGGAATGGAGGGGTGTAGTTTGTGTGGTGGCTGTGTCAGTGTGGGGGTATGTATATGGGTATGGGTGCTAGAGATATTGTGAGGGGATGTAAGATGTGTAAGTAAAGTTAAACATATTATTGCAGGAAGGTGCAGGATCTCCCCCATAGCTGACAAAAACGGAGGATAGTTACTAAGTACGTACCTGTAGTTGGTGTTAGCCTGTTAACTCCTCCTCATTTACTGATGTAAGTGAGCTTACAAGTACACCTCAGATACTGCCATTTTTAAACTCCCGGTGCTTCCTGACCCATTCGGTAGCCTGCAGCTACTCTCCTGGTATGTTATCTGTTTTTACTAATTAAACTGTAAAGCTGTTATTTGTCTCTGTATTAGAATTCAGTACAAGATATTGAGTAAGCTGTAAATGTGGACTATCTCTCAAGATTTATGCTTATTGAAATGATATCTGTTGTTTAGTGGTTTGCGACATAACTGCTCTCGCCGCAAAGTTAAATATCTACCCAAGTTTTATGCTTATTGAAATGAAATCTGTTGTTTAGTGGTTTGCGACATAACTGCCTTCGCAGCAAAGTTAAATATCTACTCTGTAGAGTGTACAAACCAGGTTTATAGCGTGCTTACTATGTTTGTTTGTTTTCAGCGAACTATGCATTAGGAGCTGAATTGCAATCTGCAGCAAGAATAGAATAGCGTGCACAGATTGTTGCTTTGTACTGTTTGGAGAAATAGAATCTTAAATAGTGTTTCCTGGTCCTAGTAGATAAGTCTACTTGTGTGTTTGAAAAGGATGTTAAATGCCAGCTTGTACAGTGATCGGTCTAATTATCAAAAATTTCTCACTCTAGATCTGCTTTTATTTCTAGGTAGTCCCCTAATATACTGTAGTATACTGAATCCTCTTCAAGAAGAAACTACCCAGTGACTATTTTTGCACAAGTGGCATGCCTGAGCGTTCTACTAGCAATTGCCAAAGGTTATTAGCAAACAATTTACCTGCTTAATGTTAGCGCTGACCTGGGTCAAACAAACACATTTAGACTGCCCCCTTTATCCATTCTTTCAAGCCAAATAAAAAATTAGTAAACAGAGTAAACAGCTCTGACTAAATTACAGTCTCCCTGGTACTTTTAAATTCTCCTCCATAGCTGACAAAAACGGAGGATAGTTACTAAGTACGTACCTATAGTTGGTGTTAGCCCCGCTCCGCTCGGGCTCACTATGCTCCCCTCCCTGCCCCCAAATCTCACCCGCCCCTACTACATCTGAATTTATCTGGGTGGTACCACACTCCTATTCCAACAACCTATCAGGTGATCCATATGGCTACACTCACCTTACTCTGACCCTCCCACCCAGCACATCTGCTCTTGTTTACTTTCTTGTCTTCTCTACTACATTTTATCTGCCTTCTTTATCCCCTATACTCTGTCTAGGAAATTTGAATCCTATAGACCATACACCTCTCTCTCACTATGTTATTTCATCCCTTATTTCATTTCCTATTAATCACCAATGTACTCACCCTCTATGAGAACCAAACACTCACGGGCCGTCAGTACCCAAAAGGCCACACTATTACTCTATCTGTACAACAATCCTCCTTAAGTCATGCTAATATTATAGAGTCATACTCAACGTCCTGCACTCATTTCCAATGTACTAAACCTAGGCCCACTAGCTCTAGATCTAAGCAATACCACAAGCTCCTAAACAAACTTCTGAAACTCCTCTCAAGGTACAGTCCTAGTCTCACTCTCAGTGAGGATATCCACCCCAACCCAGGCCCTCCCTCATCTAATAAATACAACCCTACTTCATGTAACCTAAACTACACAACTCTAAACAGTAGACTAGCTAACTCTCTCCTGGTCTGTCACCTCAATATCAGGAGTGTTAATAATAAAGTACATGAACTACATGCCCTACTGGAAGCCCACTCCCCTGAGATTCTTTGTTTAACCGAGACCTGGCTCAAACCTAGCACTACTGACAATGAAATAGTTCCACCCGGGTGTAATATGCACAGGTGGGATCATGCTACCGGGAAAGGAGGGGGGGGTAGCAATACTTTACAAATCAGAATTAAACATAGCCATTAATCCTATCCAACCACCTATGATTAACAATTCATAAATTCTTGCAACCAGACTCCAACTTAATAAAAAAATGCATTAACATCATCTGTATGTATATCCCTCCAGGTTATAATATACCAACACTTGAGGACACCCTACACTGGCTCTCAAGTTACTATCCCCAAGAGACCTTATTGTTTGGGGACGTTAACATAGACTGGAGCACATGTTCCCCAGAGTCGCCTACTACACACATTAACCTACATGCATTCTCTCAACTCATATCTAGCCCCACCAGACTTGGTAAGTTAAATCATAAAGATAGTCTACTCGACTGGGTACTCACAAATAGTAGCCCCAACTATATACCGCTGGTACCCTCCCTGCTGATCTTAGTGACCACCTTCTCACCTATATAGTTAAACAAAAATCAATTATCTTGCAGACACCCTTACTGAGAAAAGTTAGAAACAAAAATGACTTTGACCCTGCTAAATTTCAGCGGGAACTTAGGTCCTGCAACTGGTCAATGCTCATACATCTCCCACTGGATGATGCAGTCAATTATTTCAACAACAAATTCCTTGAAATCCTGGACTGGCATGCACCTGCCCACTTAAAGAGAACAAAAACAAAAAATGCACCTTGGCTATCTAAAATGTCTTATCAAAAAATCAATAATAGAAATAAACTATGGGCCAAATGGCAGTCCACTAAACTCCCCATAGACCATGTTACATATCGACAAGCTAGGAATGATACCAAAAGATCCATCCTAAATGATAAAAAACAGTACTACTATAATCTACAAACAGCCTACCAGAATAAACCTCAGAAATTTTGGGCTGGTCTGAATGATCTCCTTCACCCTGGTAAAACTACAACCCCTACCCCAGCTGCTACTTGTGACAAATCCCCTGAGGATGTCTCAAACAGTTTTAACCACTTCTTTACTGAAACTATTCAAACCCTAGCCAATCAATTACCCACTAGCTTTCCAAATCTTGATAATGCCAGCCATCTAAATATACCCACTTTCAGTTTCCAACCAGTATCCACCAGCTATATTCTCAAACTAATTAAAAAATTGAAGCCCACTACACTCTCCGCCGACCAACTCCCTGCTGATTACCTTCAAATATCAGCTGATGTCATTGCCTATCCAGTCTCAATACTCATCAATCGGACCATAGCTGAAGCCAAAATTCCCACCATTTGGAAGATATCCTATGTTATCCCACTACATAAAGGTGGTTCCTCCACCGAATTTTCTAACTGTAGACCAATTGCCATATTTTCTCCACTCGCAAAAGTCATGGAAAAATGCATACAAAAACAACTTATGGATCACCTACTCCTGAATCACCTTCTAGCTGACACCCAACATGGTTTTCGCCCACATCATAGTACTACCTTTGCCCTCCTAGCCTTTACCAATGCCATAAATAACCACATTTCTTCAGCCCTCTTTTTGGATCTTTCTAAGGCCTTTGACATGGTGGATCATCAACTTATGATTCAGACCCTGCAGTCTTATAGGCTCGACTGCAAAGCCCTTCAATGGTTTACCTCTTATCTCAGTGGGAGGCAACAGGCTGTCATCTGGCAGAATAAGCTCTCCATCCTACTACCCACCACCTTAGGAGTCCCACAAGGCTCCATACTTGGACCCCTTCTCTTCTCCATCTTTATTAACAACTTTCACATTGTCATCCCTAACGTTAACTGCATCCAATATGCAGACGACTCTACCCTGATCTGCTCAGCTACATCCCTTGATGCCCTGGAATATTCCACCCAGTCCACCTTTAATATCATAGAAAGTTGGTTCACTGAACATCGATTGTTGCTAAATCCCAAAAAAAACAAACTGCTGCTATTCACTCCCACACCAAAATCTTTTACCTTTACTTTCACAGTAAAAGCAAAGGATGGGACAATTATTACCCCTGAACCTTCAACCAAACTTCTGGGTGTCATTATTGATAACAACCTAAAATTTGACCTACACGTGAACCAAGTGATCAAAACTATCAACAAAAAACTTGGGTCACTATACAGAATAAAAGCCTTCTTAACCCCTACTGCCAAGATTACCGTTGCTCGCACACATTTACTCTCTACTCTTCTTTTTGGGATTTGGGATTTGGGTTTTTTTGGGATTTAGCAACAATCGATGTTCAGTGAACCAACTTTCTATGATATTAAAGGTGGACTGGGTGGAATATTCCAGGGCATCAGGGGATGTAGCTGAGCAGATCAGGGTAGAGTCGTCTGCATATTGGATGCAGTTAACGTTAGGGATGACAGTGTGAAGGTTGTTAATAAAGAGGCCCTTCTCAGTATGGAGAACATCGATGTCTGTGCTGTAACTGAAACCTGGTTCAAGGCTCCTGAGAGCACCCCGGCACTATTAAGTTTTACCTCATATCATGCGTTCCGGCCCCAAAACCCGGACCACACCACAAAAGGAGGAGGTGTATCCATATTCATAAAGGATACCCACACCTCCAGGTTGGTGGCAACGCACGAAGCTTTGGAAACCATCCAGGTGCAACTAACCATAGGCAAAACTGCTCTACAAATTGTAGCATGCTACAGGCCACCCTCTCAAACTCAGGAACCCCACACAGCCTTCCTGAAGACACTGGAGGGTATAAATGTATCTCCAAACACCATCATATTGGGTGACTTCAACTACCCAAATATAGACTGAGAACATTACTCAAGCCCTAACTTTCTAGCCCAACGATTCCTGGAGTTCATAAATTCAAATGCCATGGAACAGCTAGTCACTGTTCCCACGAGAGGAGAAAATATACTAGATCTCATTATCACAAACATGGGGACAAAATGCTCCACACCGGAAGTATATCCCTCATTGGTGAGATCTGATCATAAACTAATCTCACTGGAAATCCACATCCCGCCCCCACCCCAAACAAAAAAGACCACAGTGAAGAACTTCTCTAAAGCAAACTTCACACTACTTGTGGTGTGGTATCCTTCAAGGCCCCTGAGCCAGTGGAAACCACAACCCAAGCTGCGGAAGCCCTTACAAATGCCTTCTATGAACACCTCCAGGACTGCATGGATCAGGCAATCCCAAATAAAACCAAGACTCTTTCCACAAAGGGCAAACGTCCAGTCTGGTGGACCCCAGCCATTAACAAACTTTACAATAAGAGGAGAAAGCTATTACATGATAGAACAAAATCCATAAAAGGGAAGTCACCCCTGATCATTATTAGTAAAAAAATACGAGCACTCATAAAATCAACTAAGGCCAATTTTGAGAGAAAATTGCCATGGATTCAAAGGACAATCATAAGGCCTTTTTCAGCTATGTTAGGAACCTGGGTGGAAACTCCCAGATATGCTCAGAATTAGTCCAAAATGATACAAAAATCACTGAACCCACAGACATTGCCAACATACTGGCAGACAGGTTCAGTGCAAACTTCACCCCCTCTCCCCCCCTAAAGGAGAGATAACTATCCCAGCGGAGTGTAGCCTCCCAGACATCTCAAATGCGCAGGTGAAAGCTTCTCTCTCTAAAGCTAAAAACACAGCATCAATGGGACCGGATGGTGTCCCCGGCTGTGTGCTACACGAGCTAAATGAGGAATTAAACCCGCACATAAGGCAGCTGTTTAATCTCAGCCTTACCACAGGATATGTGCCCAAGGAGTGGCGTACGGCAACTGTGGTCCCACTCCACAAAGGCGGTGCTTCTACGGACCCTGGTAATTACCGCCCCATAAGCTTAACAAGTCTAGTCTGCAAAGCTATGGAGAGGATCATAATGGAGCTCATAAACAAAGATATAGGGGACTTGCAGACATTGGAACCGACCCAGTTTGGCTTCGTCAAGGGCAGATCATGCCTTTTGAACTTGGTCGACTTCTTCGAAACAGTCACCAAGGCCATTGATGAGGGAAAGGCAGTCCATACAGCCTACCTTGACCTTGCAAAGGCTTTCGACACAATACCCCACTCGGGTATTGTAGAAAAACTTACCAGCTTAAATGTAAACCCATATGTCACAAGATGGGTTGCAAACTGGCTTAAGGACAGAACCCACAGGGTTAGAGTTGCTGGCGCTATGTCAGACTCCAAGCCGGTCACAAGTGGTGTCCCACAGGGCTCGGTCCTTGGCCCCCTATTGTTCGGCGTCTACTTCTCAGAAGTAAAGGCCAACATGGGAGGACTTTGGCTGACAAAGTTTGCAGATGACTGCAAACTGGGCGCCATAGTGGAAAGTGCATCGGACACGGATATCCTTCAGAAGGGACTCACGGAAACAGATAGCCGGTGCCAGAGCCATGACCTGAAGTTAAACGCCAAAAAATGTATAGTCATACCCTTCGGGAAAAACAAGGTAACCCCAAGCTACCATATAGGTGGCAATCCACTAAGCACAGAAGAGGTTATCAGGGACCTGGGGACCCAGGTTGACAGTGTCCTTTCTTTTGACACTCACGTTGCTAAAGTGGTTAGAAAGACCTTCTACATTGCCCACCTGATCATGAAGGGATTCACATCCAGATCTAGTGAGGTCATTGTTCCCCTGTACTCTTCACTTATCAGACCAATGATCGGGTACAATGCCCCATTCGGGATGTATCTCACCCGACATCTGCAGCAATTGGAGAGACCCCAAACGTTCCTCACCAAAAGGATAAAGGGACTCCAAAATCTGTCATACGCTGCCAGATTGAAGAAACTCCAGCTCTATTCAGTCGCATACCATCTGCTCAGAGGTGACGTGTGCCTGACATACAAGGCCATGTCCAACCCAGAATTAATGGACATGCTCCACCTCAAAAAATCCAAATCCACCAAAACCACTAGAGCAAGCGACTTAAACCTTAGCACGGATATAAATAGGACATGCTGGAGGGATAGATTTATCACTCAGGGACTCCCTATGCTGTGGAATAAAATCCCGGTCCATGTGAGGCAGAGCACCTCGCTGGCTCTGTTCAAGAGAAATCTTGACCTGTGGATGGGAGATCGTAGGTTTACCCCGGGGATCATCTCTGTGTCATTGCTGGACAGAGGCACAACAAACTTAATGGGTACAGTATTTTTTCATATAAGGGGTGGCGTAAGCCACAAAACTTTAGGCTAGGCTTATAAATGCCTTAGGGCAGATAGCCTAGTATAAACCTATGAACCTATATGCTTCTCCCCTTCTCTCAAATGTAAACAAATCTGTTCTTAACAGACTTTCCACCTGTTATAATCATACTGCCAGGTTTGCCACTGGCTTGCCTTATAAGACCCACCATTGTTTAAATCTCTTACAGCTGGGCTGGCTTGAGCTTCCCAGCCTTCTCCAGTTCAACCTACTAGTTATGGCCAAGAAAATCCTTCTTTATCCTGATAATACACCTGCCCTAAAAAATATCATCACCCCCTATTGCAATACAAGACTACTACGATCCTCAAATAAACTGCTAATCCAAACAATAAAAACCCGTAATGCAGCTGGTGACCTCCTCTTTGCTAACACTGCTGGCAGAATCTGGAACCTACTACCAGCAGATATTACAATGCTCACTACTCTAACTGCATTTAAGATCAAACTTAAAGAACATCTGGCTCTAAACTGGGTCTGCCACTGTATCAAGCCGGGATAACCTAAACTTCTTTTTGTTATTTGTTTCCTCAACGTTACTAATAACCTACCACCTCTTTCTATCTTAACCAAGAAATTATCTTTTACCAATGAAAATGTCCTCTATCCTTGTATAAATCAATTTGTATAATGTCTGTTTTCTATTACTATTGTTATAATGCTGTTGTTTGTCTTGGAGCTTTTCTCCCCGGGCCTCCGCTGAAAATGGAAATAACTCTAGTCGGACCATCCCGGTCAACAAATGTAAATAAAATAAATAAATAAATAAGGTGCATAATTGGCATGTCTGTTGTTTGTAATTGGAATTTAATATCACACATAAGGTCACCACAGAAGAAATATCTGTTCTGCCTTTGTATAGAGTGACTATAGAAAATTACCTGTTTGTGTTTAGATGTCTTATAGGTTCATAGGTTCATAGGTTAGTACTAAGCTAACTGCCCTTGTGAGCCATTTTAAGCCTAGCCAGTTATCTCTTGTGAGACTCAAACCCTGCACCTTGTGTTTGTAAGGCAAACACCTTAACCATTAGGCCACCCGCCCAACCCGGGTATCTATCTATCTATGTAATGTATCTTTGTAAAGATTTTTGTTTTCTGATGAAGCTTTTTTCCCCCCAGGCTGCCACTGAAGATGGGATTTGCCCAGTCTGATTTCCCAGTCAGTGAAGACAAATAAATAAGTAAAACAATATATTTATTTATTTTTTATTTAACATATAAACAATCATAAATATTTTGGAACTTAAGAGGATGTTGGGAGTAGAAGTTAACTTTCAGTAGGGAATAATATTTATGGGTGGGGATTCAAACCTGCTTTTTAGTAGTGAGGATATATTAGAGGAACCTAAAAGAAAAAAGTGTAAATTTCTGAATATATGAAAATATCTAGGATGGAAGATATGAATTTTACTAGTAGGAACTTCTTATGCTCCAAGGTCCAATAACTGGACTGAAAATTTCACAGAAGGATGGGTAATTGATCAACAGCTTTGAAACACATCTAGTAACTTTTTCAGATTATGCATCAGGAAAGGGTTAAAATAAAGGATCAGGGCAATGAAGTAAAAATGAGATACTTGGGATTTCCTACTTATTTGTTAGAAAGGCATTTTAGGAGTCGGTAGTGGGAATGATTTGAGAATTATTACGAAAGATAGGCATTTCTACAGAAGGGATAGCTAAGAAGTGGGATATAATGAAACTGGTTGCTGATAAGCAAGTATTTTTGATAACTCCTGAGTGCAAAAACTCTTATTACAACAATGAAGGCAACAGAAAGTAATAAGAGTTGTTGCCAAACTTAGGGAGCCTATGACAATAAAACTGAACCAGAGATCTAGTGGAACTGTTAAAGAGGTGGCCGAGACTCTATCAAAAACAGAAAATGGGGAAGCCAAGAAGAGGCATAAATAGAGATATTTGTACAAGACTTATCTATGCTAAAGCTAGTGGAGGATGAGATTCAGGGATTAACATCTAAGACAGGAATGGATGAGTTAAAAATGTTCATGTATAGTCAATCAACTGGGAAGTCTGCAGGAATAGATTGCATTTTTGTTTTGTAAATTTAGAAGGTAGGAAGGAAGAAGGTCATAAAAATGTGTAAGGGTTTGTTTAACAGTATTTTAAAAGGAGAGAAAGTCCCAGCATCTTGGAAGAAAGTTGTTTTGGCCATGTTACCCCTCAGACCTAGCTTCATATAGACCAATTTCCATTTTTAATCATTGTTGTTAAGTTTTAATGTCTGTACTAGCTAAGAGAATGGTAAAGGTTGTGCCACAGTTTATAGATATGGATCAGTGTGGCTTTGTGTAGGGGAAGTAAAACATTTGCCTATATTAATAGAGCTGTGATGATCCAAACGGAAGCAGAGTGTAGAAAAACACTGCTATTGTTGATTAATGCAGAGAAGGCATGATGCAGACTCTACTGGGATTTTATAAAAAGGGACGTTGTAGTGTTTGCATTCCCTGATAGAAAAATATAGTTAATTTGGAGGATATATGAAAGGTAAGAGGTAAGAATTAAGGTAGAAGGATTCCTCTGTGACAAACTTTCCCCTTTGTTATTTGCTTTATACTTAGAGCGTTGGCGAAGCAAATAAGGGACTCTGGAATTCTAAGATATAAATGGCATGGTAATCAAGAAAGGTCAGCTTTATTTGCAGATGATTTTATATGTACTTGATAAATTTAGATAAGGACATTTCAGTGCTGAGATGGTTTCAGTGCTTTTCAGGATTTAAAATAAATGATGGTAAAACGATGCCTATAACAGGAAAGTACTTACCCATGGATGTATTGGTTCAGCAATACTACCCATGTCTTTAGGGATATGCGAATATGAAGTTGTGAACCATAATTAAGAAAGAGGAATGAGGTGAATGAATTTATGAGGGAGGGGAAGAGAAATAAAATTTTTCCAGTTGAACAAGGTGGTTTAAGACTATATGATTTGAAGTGATACTTTAGAGCTAAGCAGTTATGGTTCATGTACTTCACACAAGCAGAAGGTTACTGATCAAAAGTGGAAAGGCATGATAATAAAATGGGAACAGTTCAAGAAATAAGGACAGAGTAGGAGTTTGGATGCAGATACTTAGAGTAACAGCAACTATAAGAATATTATATTTCTAAATAGTAGAAAGTATTCCAAGAACTAAGCCAAAGAGGAATGGAGAAAGGCAATTTTATCAGTAAGGATGTCAGCAAGTAGGCATACAGAAAATAGCTAAGATGTCTGGACTTTATTGAATTAGCTGAGAAACCAAGTCATTGGATGAAAATAACTATGAATGGAAAGTTAATAGAGTGAGACGAGGCCAAACAGAAGTTTGTATTTCACATTAGAGACTGTCTTCCTCACTAGGGATTGATGGTACGGTATGGTCAAACAGAAAGAAGTTAAGTGAAAGACCAGCTCTGGCTGATGTTTTTAGAACAAAAGCTAATGTTTAAAAATGAATAATTAGTAGGACATATGACATACTGCATGGTAACTACGAGAACCAGAAGAGGTACAAAAAGATTAAAAGAGAAGGAATGGAAAGGCAATATACAAAGCATCAGTGGGATCTGTATGGCTGCAAGGTAAGCAACGAAGTCAAGAAGGTTTAGGATTTTTGCAGGGAAGTGTTTGCATTATTTTTATACCCTAAGCAGACTTCAGAAACTTTTTCCTCAGACAGATGCGTGAAAAAGAGAAATTGGATATATGATTTTTTAGGAATGTAATGAGTTGGCAGAAAAAAATCCATATAGGATACTTTGTCAGAAATTTAGGTGGCGTAAATGATTGTTATTAAATTATTGTTTAGAGGTAGAATATAGGATCTGAAATATCTAAATGTAATAAGGACTTGCTAATATTTAACCGTCTGTAACTAAGGAGGTAAATGAATTAGAGTGGAATCTTTAGAAAAGGAAAGGAGCAAATTAAATAGAAGTGGAATTTGTGGGAACAATACATATGGAATAATCATCAAGGAGTTAAATTTAAGGAAAGGCATGATTTAAGCAATTTATGTAATGTTGGAGTGACTAACAATGGTTAAAAAAAGAAAACATATATGTATAATGGGTCTATATTAGATCACCTAATGCTTAAAAAAGCGAATGGTAATTAATCGACCCTATGTAAGCAAAAGCTTACAATTTCGAACTGTCAGAGCGCTGTTTCACCAAAAAAAAAAAAAAGAAAAAAAAATACTTTAAACATTACATTAAGTGGGGGGCTTCGCCCCCCACACCCCCTACTTAAATATACCAACTCCAAGACCACACTACAGTGCCAAAAACAGCAAAGTAATGAAACGGCCAAGCAAATTCTTTCCCAGTGAAAGAATTCGCTCAAAAGCAGCTTCAATATTTTGCCATTTCGAAAGAATGCTTCTTCAGTCTTCTAATAGGGAACTTGTATAATATATGAAATTCATGAAAATGTGCATAATAATGTATAGTAGCAGGAAAATAAATAAAAAAAAAAACAAAAACAAGAAGAAACTTCACAGTGTGGCGGGTATGAATTTCACTTCCTGAATTACGTTAAGCACCTAGTTCATTAATTAAAATCAAAATGTAAAGTACATGCTATAAAATAATAAAATAGAAAATAGTAGATAGTCCACAGTTGAACTAAAAATGGATGGTAGTTCACACTTGAGTTAAAAATGCAGTGTCCTTTATTGAAACAGACTAACAAGCGATTCTAGATGAGTATAATGAAAAGCACCAAAAACATTCCTTATTTATATATAATCAGGTTATTTGGAGCAAGGAAGTGGTTACAGAGGGTGGTTCTGTTAAGAGCAATAAAAGTATTACATCATTCCTTTAACCAAGTCCCTTTTTCCCCTTAACATCATAGTGCAATCACGGACTGTGCTACCTAAAACTGAAACTAAAAAGCTAAAGGCAAATTACAATAAAAGACCAGCTTATTAACATTTTATATAAGCTAACCAAATGATCCAAACTATATTAATTAAGAAACTAACAAAATGATTAGCTAATAAACTAAAAGAAAGATTTATTAATAAACTAACAGAAAGATCTATTATTAGACATCTATCAGAATAAATTTTAATAAAAATAAACTAAAACACTTGTAACAAAGATTACTTTCGTATCAGATATTTTGTCAGGTTTGTGTGTCAATAACAAATTATAAAATGAATGAACGCGTGTATAACTCTACAATTGAAAACCTATGTAGGATGAAAACCAAAACTTTAATTGCTAAGGTGGAAATACAGTGAGAAATGTTAAAAAATAAAACACTAATGTCATAGGGAATCTCTTAGTGTGGCATCTAACTAGGAAAATGCTTAGTCTGAATGTATAACAGTGCACTCAAGAGAAGTGCCCCGTTTGAAAACAAACGTATCCTTACATGTGGAACCATCAGAAATACACCATATGGACTTAAGCCAGCTGAACCATGTGGTTTTTACACTTGCAGGTATGTGCAGAACAAAGTTATGATTAATAAATTAATTAAAAAAACTATCATGCATCAATTCACGTTAGAACCATTTGTGTGGGCCTGTTAATGCTAGGCACATTTGTGCAGGATTAACTTCATGACAGTTTTTTAATTAATTAATTTATACTAATTTCTCTGTGGGGATGGATGACAAGTATGTGTTTTCACAGTCTCACACACTAGCCTGCATATGAATGTTTTGCAGTGGATTGTCCATTGCCACTCTTTAGAGTGTGCAGTATGTCAGACTGCCTTCTTGTCTTTTGGCCAAAAGACAACCTTATCCTGCTGTAAGTCTGACCTGGTGATCCTGTTTAACCTTTTTAGATGCAGGCTGCTCCTTTTTACTTTCAAGACCAAGGTGTTTTGCAGTTTATTTCTCCCCGGAGGAATGGGGAGCTTACAGGAGAAATCATAGCCTGGAAATCTTTCAGCATTATGTACAAACTACATAGAGTTCAGTGCTTTCCTTTTTGTCCATCATTTTTGAAAAATTTACTGGTGATCATAAAATAATCTTGAGTAAACCGGGTAACTAGTTGGTAATGTAGCACTTGCATAGCTGATGAGATGAAGTTCTGCTCCTTACACACACAGAAGCATAGTATGATAGATGACGTTATACCATGTATCTGTAGTAATGTACTGCATTCCACAGGAGGAAGACTGTCTCAGAGGTTGACCCCTAGTTTATGATCAAACTCAGTGACGACTATCAGAATTCACCCATAAGTTGCCAGTATTCGCATTGACATTTGGGTTGTCCAGAATTTAGACTTGTTCATGGGCTGAGAAAATGCAGATCTGTCTCGAAGAATGAAATCTTCTTTGAGTAAGTCCTCCTTCAAGGAATTCTTATCATGGACATTAATGAAAAATGTACATGATAAGGGAGTAAGTACATCTCCTTTGTTGATGTCATATATAGATTATAATCAAAAGGCCCAGCACCTCTGATGTTATCAGTTTCAGCCGTGAATTTGGGTACCATGGTCTTCAGTAAGATGGCAAGCTTTTCTTTGCCAGGGGATGAGGTCCCAAGGGGTTGATAATCCTTTTGAGCAGGAAAGTTTCATTGTGCTTGCATTCTTACTTTTATAGGAACCTCATGTCATACAGAATGGGAAGGATAATAGATGAAAGTGGTTTTTGAAACTGAAATCCAGCTAAGCAGAACATATTTAAACACTTGTGTCAGTGAACCTAATCAAAAGAACAACATTAGTTGCAGAAGAGATGCAATGACCCCACACCTACTGTGTGTGGAGCCTCATCCCTGGCACCCTCTTTACTGTTCCACTGTGAAGTTGTACAGACTTGTAAATTATAAAAATGTCACAAATCCCTTAAAGTATTTGATCCTGCACTGTATCCCTCAGACACTTCCATTTATGGGTTATTTGCCCTTGTGGCAAGTTACCCCTTATATAATTCTCCAGTGCTGGAGCTCCTGCTCTCTCCCACATTGCAGTGCATCCCTACTGTTCCTTAGATCTTGTTGCCATCTGCAGTAGACACAATCTTCCAGTGCTCATCTAGGTATTAGATAAGTGTTTTTTTTCCATTGGTGTCATAACGTTTTGCATTTGGCTTGTCCTTCATCATATTTCTCACAAAGAATGTTAACATATTAGGATTTATTTCAGTTATGCTTTTTCTCCTTTCTGTTTACTACTAAGGCTTATCTAAGCCTACCTTCTTATTTGTCAGTGATTCTGTTTAGAAAACTGTAATATTTCTTGTTTCTTTTTTCTCAGTCAGTGTTAGTCTTAGTATTTTTCATCTTAAATGTTGAAAATGTAATATTTCTCACAGTCCTGTGTAAGATCATTAATTTGTTAAAACAAGAATGCATATCCTTCACAGAATAGGTAAATAAGAGTTTTTAAAACTAAATATGTGCATTATTTATCCTGAAGGGAGGGTTGCTGCAAGACTCTCCATGGTGATTGCATCTCTATCCTGTCTGGTTTTAGGAATTGTTTTCTAAGGATAGATTCAAAGAAACAGAAAAAGACAGAGAGAGAGAGAACAAAATGAAAGAGAGAGAGAGAGAGATGGAAGAGTCAGGTTGATCACTTTCCTTCTCCTGCACCATAATAGAAAAACAAATCTCCATCTTCTCTTCTATTGCTCTGATCCACTTGGAACTCTCCAAATATTTATTTTTCGCAGCTGTCAATACTGATCCCCTCTAACAGAAACATTAGCTAGCAGCAGATCCTCAGAAAGGGAGCTCTCCATATTGCTAGGCTCTAGACCTGCCCCTTGAATTTCTCCTCTTTGGTCTACCAGATATTTAGTAAATATTGGTTGTGTTTGAATGATAAGAGATTTGTCAAGGATCAGATAGACATGGACATCATCCAAGCTCCCCCTGTTTCCAGAGTGGATTGGTTTGGCTCACCATCTCCTATCTGTACTGCTACTTTGCTGGCACACATTTTTCTGCTAGTGGCTTTGGAAGCAAAAACATCATTTATCGGTGCTAGTAGGATGACACCCATCAACACTGTGTGCAGTCAAACACACTTGACACCTATGCCTTCGGAGTTGAACATGTGTCGGCACTGAATGGTCGAGTTTGAGGCTTTGGTGCCATCTATAGTGCTGGCATGTTCAGCTCCATTTTTGGTATCAGGGTTCTTGGTATTTAATATGAATGCTATGATCTTGGCTCTTTTGCCAACTGGCCCGTTGGTGCTGGAGACATCTCTTTTATCTCCATTTGCCTCCTTGTCTTTGGGATCAAAGATGGTTCTAGCTGGGTTACCCCCATCAACCAACATAGACACAGCTTCTTATCACATATAAAATTATCCAGTATTCATCTGATTATCCAGGACTTAATACTGTTCTACACAACTATGTTCCAAATCAGTCATTACAGTCCAGTGATCAAAAACTCATCTCTGTTACAAACCTGTCATAGCTGCTGGACATGGTCTATATTTATACCACGTTGCGAAGGTGTAGAACTCCTTACATGTATCCATCAGGTTAATGCCCTCTCTCCAGTCCTTTAAAACCATTTTGAAAGACTTTATAGCCAAAATGTTGCTCTATTCTTGCTTAACCTCACTTTAAACTATTTCCCTAAGTATGAATAAGTACCAGTTTATACCTTCTACCTTTTTGCTTTCCTTTCTTCTCTCACTTCCTGACTTTCTAACTACGACTCTCTAAGTATGTCATAGCCCTGTTTTTTTTCTTTCATTTCATATTACAGTTCATGTTTGCATTATACTAACTTACCCTTTAATTTCTCTATAAACTGGATACAGTTTGTTTAAATATTAAATCATTGTCATACAAATTGTATGTATTCTTAATATTTTCATATAGTCTAATTTGTTGTTTTTGTATTATTTTTGAAGGTGGTAAAATTATTGTTCTTAAAATGTTTTTGTAATACTTGGGAGCTTTTCTCCCTGGACCTTAGCTGAAAATGGGCACCTACCCATTTGGACTTTCCTGGAAATCAAATGTCAGTAAATAAATAAAATTAATAAATTGTTGTCAGTGTCCACACTGGCATCCATCTATACACAAAGGGGACAGTCCCTTGGTTTCAGATCCACCTTCAGGCATGGGTCCATCTGAGTCTTTGAACCCCTATCTTTGGGCCAAAGGGCAGACAAAATCGGAAATCATCATTCCAATCCTTCATCAAGATTTTGCGGACGTTGCACAGATCATGCATATTTTTATTAATCAAGGGTAAGTTGTGGATAACAAGTAGTAAAGAGTTGAAGGATTTTTATCCAGGAGAGGAAGATGGCAAGAGTTAAGTGGCATAAGCTTATTCTTCAGTAAAGTAAGGTAGTTTGGGGTTACCTGATTTGAATGAGTATTTCAGAGCTACACAGGTAAGGCTGATATACATAGTTCAAGCAGAAAGCTATAATTCAAAGTGGAAAGGGATGATGATGAAATGGGGGAAGCGTAAGAAACAAAGAGAGACTGGGATTTTGGATGCAGATCCTTATGGAGAATAAAATTAATCATACAGAATGTTATATTCATAAAGTAGCAGAAAGTGTTTTAAGAACTAAGCCAACACTGCTGATAGGGATGACTGCAAGTAGAGATACAAATAATAGGCCAGAGGGGGCTAGAATTTACTGGAGAAAACTGGCAAAGGAACCAAGATATTGGGAGCAAATAATTAGAGAGGGAAAAGTAATGGAAGAGGCCAAGAATTTATTTGGACTGCAGGCTAGAGATTGCTTTCTCAGTCAAGGATTGATATCGGAGTGTAGGCAGAGAGAAAGAAATAGCGGGATCCTAAGCAAAAGACCAACACTTGTAGAGTTTTTAGTAGAAACTAGAACAGAAGCTGCTGTTAAAAAAGGATAATTAGTAGTGCCTATAGAATATTGCATGATACCCAAAATAATTAATCAGAGGAGTTTAAAAAGAATTGGGAAGAGAGACTTGATAAGCAATTCACAAAGAAACAATGGGGGATATATCTATGACTCCCAAATAAGCAACAAAGTCTAGAAGATTTAGGGTCTTTGCTTGGAAGTGTTTTCATGGGTATTTTTATACCCAAAGTATTCTCCAAAGAATTTTTCCTCAAGTAGATTGCAAATGTTGGTGGTGTGATGGAGAAGAAAGAGGTAATTGTGAACATCTTTTTGGGAGTATAATGAGTTGGCAGACTTTAAAATTCCCTACAGACTACTCTGTCAGAAGTACTGGGTGAGCGAATTGTTATAATTAAAGAAATGTTTTTTTTTTTTGTTTTTTTTTTAGGTATGATGCTGAGTAGGAATTGCCTAGACACAGTAGGGCCTTTCTGAGTGTAATTATGGTGGCTGACAAAAAAAAGCAATTAGTAGAATATGGAAATCAGAAGTATGAACCAACTATCTTAGAAGTAGTGACCATAGTAACTGAGATAAAAACAACTGGAAATAGAATCTTTAGAAAAGGGTAGCAGCAAATTATATAGAAAAATGGGAATTGTGGGAAGAGTACATGCAGAATAACATTTTGGAGGAAGAATGAGGTTTAAAAGAAGTCAGGATTTGAATGAACTAATGTTTGACTGACAATGACTGGATAGATTATAAGTGATGTATCATGTTTGCAACTAAAAATATGTCAGTGTGATTTGTTTCCACTTATATAAATGTATGATTGCCAACGTCGTAAGTGATAATTTAATAAAGGTGTTTCTTGTTTTAAAAAAAGGTTCTAGGAGCATGATGAATAATAGGATAATTAGGACAATATATGAAGGATTGTTGGCAAGAATTAAGGTAGAAAGGTTCCTCTACGTCAAATGGTGTTTGAACAGAGGAAGCAAGCAGATGTGTCCTCTTTCCCCTTTGTACTTTGTTGTATATTTAGAGCCATTAGCAAAGAAAATAAAGAATTCACAAATTCAAAGGTATAAATGGTATGGTAATCAAGAAAAAAGTTGACTTTATTTGTATATGATATTATTTTGTACTTGACAATCCAGAAAAGTACATTTAATTGTTGTGAAAATTTTTAATGTCTTTTGGGGATTTAAAATAAATGAAAATAAAATAAAGAGATTTAGTTGTAAACTTTGTAAAATTAAGTATTAAGTTAGTGTTTTTTATAATCTTTATAATATATATTTACCATCTCAAAAGTGCTTACTCCTCTCTGTACTCTTCTTTTCTAGACCTAACACCACTTTTAAGTATTCAACTGCGGTACCACCTTTAACATTCTTATAAGAGAAGCGCAGTCCGGGTCTGAACTGTCTGCAAACAGCTACAGTTAACTTTGAGTATGTGTCTACCTGTTTGAGCCATTCTTCATTTTCCCCTGGAGAGCACTGTGCTTTGGTTGTAAGCAGCCCCCCCCCCCCCACCACACACATCTTCCACTTTCTCTTATTCCCTTCTGTTAGCAAGTAGTATCCATAACTGATCAATACTGTGTGTTTGTTAATTTAAACTATGACCACAGTAGCCTACAAGGTTATCCTGTTTTTCCACCTGAGAAATTAAGAAAAGACTTACAGTTTCAGAGCAGTCCTTGGTCAATTGTGATTGTTTCTTAGCACATACTTGTCTTGCTTTGTGATTGTTTCCAGCCCCTCATACAAGACCCTAACAGGGTCTCTGCCCGCTTCGCTCCCCACCCTGCCCCCTATTCCCTCCCGCCCCCAGTGGTCCCACCTTTATTGCACTCAAACCCCTCCCATCTTTCCAATAGCCAACCACAGCGCTAACCCAACACTAGCTCCTCCATATTCCCTCTACTTTCACACCTCCTCAACTGACATGTGCAAGCATACCTTTCCTTTGCTCACTGCATGCACTCTCCTTTCATATCTTACATCCTACCAAAGCTCCACCATTCCCCCACTTAACCACTACCACTGTACTACTACTCACACCACCACCCATGTCTCACCCATACTCAACTCCCCTCCCACCAGCTCAAGAACCATCTCTATGCACCCCCCACATATTATACCAACTATATTACTCAAACGTAAAGCATCCCTACAACTTAACATAGTAACCCTCCCACCATACCTATTACCCACAGAGCACAATCATAAAGTTTCCATTATAAACAAACACATTCAAAAACTGAGAAAACTAATAATCTCATGCACATCAAAACTAGCCCTAAGTGGAGACATCCACCCCAACCCTGGCCCTACCATCTCAAACCCCAATCCTCATAATCAGACTAGAAACCACAACTTCTCCCATATTACAGCCAATAGAAAGCCAAGTGACTTCCTTCTACTAAGCCTAAATATTAGAAGTATATCCAACAAAGTCCATGAACTCCATGCCACCATTGACTTATACTCCCCAGATATTGTCATCCTGACAGAAACCTGGCTAAAACCTCACATTACCAGTGAGCAAATACTCCCTACAGGTTACGGCATACTAAGATTAGACCGGCTAAACAAAAAAGGAGGTGGTGTAGCTATAATATTTAAACAGCATCTAAACATCCAGATCTTAAAATCATTAGCTCCACAAATAGGCAATGAAGAAATAATATATACCAACCTCAAAATTAACCAAAACAAAACCATCAACATAATTGGATGCTACTTCCCACCTGGCCAAAACATCCCTCCACTAGAAAATCTCCTCAGCTGGTCTTCCCACCATCTCCCCCAAAAAACTATCATCTTAGGTGATTTCAATATTGACTGGCAATCCTGTTCTGGCAACAATCCAACCCATCATGTACACCTTCATGGCTTCACCCAACTAGTCCAGCCACCAACAAGGATAAATAAAAACTCCAGCAAGCACACTACCCTGGATTGGATACTAGTCAGTAAGAACCCCCAGTCATATATAACAGGCTGCTTATCAGATAGCCTCAGTGATCACTCCCCAACATTCCTACTCAAAAATACCTGTACCAAGCTAAACCTGTCATCTATCGTCAAATACGTAAAAAAATAAACTTTAACCCACTCACATTCATCTCATCCCTCAAAGAATGTAACTGGCATGCTCTAAAGTACCTCAGTCTAGATGACGCAGTTGAATTTTTTAATACTACCTTCCTGAACATCCTTAATTACCATGCCCCCATAAGATTTTCCAGAACCAAAGCATAACCCTCCCCATGGCTACAGAAAACCACTAAGTCAGAAATGAGAAACAGGGATAAAGCCTGGGAGCACTGGCACAAAACCAAAACTCCCGCAGCTAGACAAACATTCCTAGAACTATGCAATAGAGTCAAAAAGCTAATAAAACAGGACAAATTCCAATACTACCAGTCTGCCCTAGACTCCTCACAACACAGCCCCAAACAATTCTGGTCCTCCATAAACTCCATCCTCCACCCAGGTAAAGTCAGTACCCCTCCTAACATCCCTCACTCCTCAGAAAATATCGTTACCTCATTCAACACAGACTTCACCCAAACCATACTATCACTAGCTAAACAACACAACCCCCCTCCCCTCCAACCCACACCTTCAACTAGTAATCTCCCCACTGCCTTCTCTTTTTCTCCTGTACCTACCTCCAACATAAAAAAACTCTTAACTAAACTTAAACCCACCAAATTAGCAGCAGACAACCTCCCAAGTGAATACCTACAAATCGCAGCTGATGCTCTGGCCTACCCAGTATCCATCTTGATTAACTAATCTCTGTCAGAAAGTTACGTTCCCACATTGTGGAAAGTCTCACATATAATTCCCCTCCACAAAGGCGGACCCTCTGCAGAGCTAACCAATTACCGCCCCATAGCTATTCTCTCTCCACTCTCCAAAATACTAGAGAGATGCATACACTCTCAGGTCTCAGACTACCTCCTTACTAACAACCTCCTTTCCAGTACTCAGCATGGTTTCCGACCAAACCATAGCACCACCACTGCCTTACTCTCCTTTACTAACACTATCCTTCAGCATAAAACCAATGGCTATCTCTCCTCTGCTACTTTCCTAGACCTATCTAAAGCATTTGACATGGTCCCACACAGACAACTTATCTCTGTCCTCAATAACCTATCCTTCTCACAATCAGTCACCAACTGGTTTCAGAGTTACCTGTCTGACCGCCAACAATCCGTTGTATGGCAGAATGACATATCTCCCCAACTACCTGTCTCCATAGGGGTTCCCCAAGGATCCATCCTTGGACCCCTACTTTTCTCTGTTTACACCAATAACCTAGCCTCTGCCACCAAACATGGCACACTCATCCAATACGCAGATGACTCAACCATCATCTGCTCAGCCCATTCCCTACCCAAACTGCAAAAAGTCACATAGGAAGCATTTTCCTCTGTTGAAACATGGTTATCCGATGTCCAATTAATACTCACCCCAAACAAAACTAAACTACTCATCTTCCAACCCACCAAACATACTCAAAACAACTCTCACTTTAACATCACAGCAAAAGACAACACCACTATATACCCAACTGAGCAGACCAAATTGCTAGGAGTGGAAATAGACAATAAACTAAAATTTGACATTTACATATCCATGACCATAAAAAAAGTCCACAAAAAACTAGGAGCATTATACAGAAATAAACAATTTCTCATCAAAGCAGCAAAGATTTCAATAGCAAATTCCCACCTTATCTCCACCCTACTTTATGCCTCTCCAGTATATACCAACCTAAGGCAATGTGATCTAAACAAGCTAGAGACCTGTTACAACAAAATCGCCAAATTCGCCACAGGGGCATCCTAACGTAGTCACCACTGTCTCTCACTTGCTGAACTGGGCTGGCTTGAACTCCCTCACCTCCTTCAGTGGTATCAACTCTCACTCGCCCACAAACTAGTAAACCATCCACTAAATGTCCCATCCCTCCAGAATCTACTCCAACCCTATCGCACCACCAGACCACTAAGATCCAGCAACGAAACTCACTTGCAGATCACTAAAGCCAATAACTCTGCTGGTGAAGCACTATTCTCTTGCGCCATAGCCAAATTATGGAACTCACTCCCACCCACAATTACCTCCATACCATCATGCACCAACTTCAAAACTTTATTAAAAGCACCTAAAACATGCTGGCTATGCCCTTGCAACTCCCACTCTAATATCATCCACCCCATCCAACTACTACCTTTCTTTCACCTCCACTAACTACCTTGATGATAGCAAGCTCAGATGCTCATAAGCCTAGTACTTATTATACAGCAGGAACTTCTCATTGTTACATTTGTTAATGCCTGTTATGTACTTCACAAATAAAGATTCTAGTTGTCTACTGATGTACTATGTTCTTCATCTGTAAATATGTTGTAAGTAATTTCTATGTTAAATTGTTAATCGCTATGTAATCCAGTGTAACTACTGTCTGTTTATTTTACTGTGGAGCTTTTCTCCCCGGGCCTCCGCTGAAAATGGACCCACGTTCAGTCGGACACTCCCGGTCAACAAATTTAAATAAATAAATAAATAAGGTATTTGTATACATGGATTAAAAAAGGATTATATTATGGGACTATTTGTGGAAAAAGACAAAACGAAAAATAATACAAAAATTGAGAAGCTGAAAGCTTTTGATTGCAGATATGGATAGTAGCATACAAGTAGTGAATGTTTTAGTCACTTTAGTTTTATATTTAGATCAGACATTTATCAGCTAGAGGAAAAGTTGTGGATGATAGTAAAGAGTTGAAAGAATGTATAAGGAAGGTAAAGAGGGCAATAGTTAAGTGGAATAAATTAATTCTTCCCATAGAATAAGGTTGTTTAATATTACCTAATTTGAAGTGATACCTTGGAGCTATGCATTTAAGGTTCATATGTGTGGTGCTGCTGTAGCGTTGTTGCCTCACAGTTAGACGTTGCCCGTTCGATTCTCAGAGCGTCTTCTGTGTGGCGACATGCCTGAATGGGAGTTCCTTCATCGAAGGTTGTGCATTAGGCCCGGCAAGCCAGCACGTAAAAATCTACTGCCAATCATTAGCGGACCAGAGTTCCGCTGTGGCGACCCCTAACCGGGAAAAGCCGAAAGACATACACACATACTTAACACAAATAAAAGGCTGTAAATCAAAATGGAAAGGGATGATGATGGAATCAGGGGTGAGAAATAATGAAAGAATAGGATTTTGGGTACAGGTCCTTAAGGGCTGAAATGTACTGGAGACAGTAAGGCAAATGAAGGAAGGTAATGGGACCAAATAACTAGAGAGGAAAAGGTAATAGTGTGGGATAAGTCAAAGCAGAAGTTTGGGTTTTAGATTAGAGACTGCCTTCTGTATCGGGTTGAAAACAAAATATAGGCAATAGGAGAATGGGATAGGGCAGTGGTAAGTAAAAGACCAGCTTTAGTAGAGTTTTTAGTTTAGTATAGAGCAGAAGCTGCTGTTAAAGAAGGATAATTAGTAAAACTTGTATGAATATTCCATTATAACTATAAGAAATAAGCATAGATAAGACTGAGAAAAGTGAATGAAAAGGCATTGTACAAAGGAACAATGGGATAACACCTGTGAGGCTCCCAAGAATGTAGCAAAATACAGATGGTTTAGAATTTTTGTTTGGAAGTGTCTGCATACATATTTGTGTATCTCAAGTGGACTACAGAGAATTTTTTCTCAGTAGATAACAAATGTTGGCAGTATGAAAAGAAAGACAGAAGAAATTGTGTGCATGTTTTTTGGGAATGTAACACGCTGACATATTCTGAAAATTCCAAACCAAGTGATTTGTCAGAAATGTTAGGAAAATGGCTGTATCTAATAAAAATATTAGTTTGAGCTGAGATGTAGAATATAAATTGCTTAGACATTTCATGTACTGGAGAGGGCATGGTAGGAACATAATGTGATAGAACCTGTTCCACAGAAGCCAGGCAAAAGACTGAGACAATCCAAGGATAGATGCGGGCCTTTGATTCTGTTGTAGTTGCAGCTGCAATAAAATATGCTGCATGAGGAAAGCTCTTCAGGCCATTCTCTATGCAGGGAGCCAGTGACAATAGACTTTTTAGGAAACAAGCTTAAGCCTCAGAGACCTTTTCACTCAGGACATTCAGTTACATATCTCATATGACCAGGTTCCAGAGGGAACTAAGTGAACAGACTTAGATTCCCTCAGGGATCCTAATGGAGAGATGAAAAGTCAGCAAGCAAAGGAGAGTAGTAGTGCTGAAGTTGAATTCATCCTCAAGTCTTGGTGAGTACCTTCGCGAGGTGGACCCTGTTTTTCACAAAATCTCACCAAGGCAACACTGATATATAGACTGTATTTATATAGCTTTATATCATGGACAGAAGTAAGTCAAAAACAAAAAAAGATAGCTGGGTATACAAGTCCCATGATAAAAAAGTGCCCAATCCTGGTAGGCACACTGGTTCCAGGACTGGAAAAAATAACAGTGTAGAATCCTCAAAATCCGGAAACATTCCTACAATGGGGTCAGCCCCCCCCCCCCCCCAATTGTAGAAAGAAGTAGCAGTCCACAAAAAATAAAGAAGAGCCATAAAGATGATAGAGTGGACTATTGAGGATAAGAAAGAAATTATTTATTGTAACTGTTATGCAAAAATCCCAGAATTACCAGACAGAGGAATATACAAAGAGATTAAGAGATAAATTAGAGGAAAGAAAAATACTTTCATAGGAAAAACTGTCAGAAGCTTCAAATAAAATTTTGCGTTCATTAATACAACAGATTTTTGAAAAACAATATATAGATCAAGAAACTTTGATCTGTTTAAAAAAAGAAGCATCTGAAGAAGGCCAAAAATGTAAACAACAAAACTTAGACATTTTTGAAAAGTATAAAAAGGAAATATGGACGTGGGAAAGAAAGAGAGATTTGATATGGTGCATTATTTATGCAAAGGAGAAGGCCAAGTTAATTAATATAGAGAAAGCAGCCGCAAAGATATTCACAGAGAAATACCGGCAAAGCCATCCAGATGTGGAAAGTGTCACAATAAAAAATTAATATCACAAAGATGGTATGTGGAAAAAAGAAGATTAGTAAAACAGAAGTTAAAGAAATGTAAGTTGAAGTTATGGAGTCTGCGGAGTGGAGAATTTAATGTAGAAAGTCTAACACACAGACTGCATCACAGCATGATGGAGTGTGTCCCAAAAGCAAGGAGTAGTAGGAAGATCAGGAGACATCTGAAGAAGAAATACGGACATGGGAAAGAAAAAAAGATTTAATATGGTGTAATATTTATGCAAAGCAGAAAGCAAAACTAACCAATACAGAAAGAGCAGCACCAAAGATATTTGAAGAGAAATACAGGCAAAGGAATCCGGATATCGAAAACTTTACAATACAAAAAATAAGAAGACAAAGAGGAAAAGTAGAAAAGGAGACCAGTAATGGAGAAGTTAAAGAAATAGAAATCAAGGTTATAGAGCACCTGCAAAGTGAAGGATTCAGTGTAGAAAATCTAATGCAGAAAACACCACAACAAGATAGATCAACTGATATCCAAATTAAGGGGGAACCATTGGAACAGGAAGCAATTGGTCAGGTGCCATATCAAGATATTTTGGAGCCTTCCACAGGAAACCAGTATAAATAAATGTTCACTTAAAGCTAGGCAGCATGGGAAGGAACAGGAGACTGCAGAAACTTTGATGCAGTCAGTGTTGAGGAGTGATAGGCCAGTGAGTTTCCATATGACAGAGCAATGGATGCCACTGGATGAAATTGAAGAGAAGGTGCCACAGGATGATGCTATAGAACTTTCTATAGAATACCCACAGGAAGTGGAAAACAAAGGATGTGGTGTCAGTCTGGAAGAAAAGGAACTAAGGGAAGAGGAGTTTGATTTACTGGATATAGATATATTAAAATCAATGAAAGAAATAGACTGCAGAAGGTCAATAAAACCAATGAACACAGTAATTAGGACTGTCCATAGAGATCCATGTGCTATAACAGAAGTAAACAGGATATGTTACTGTGTAGCTAAATTAATAACTGATAAAGTTCTACTGCAAGAGCACAGGGTAGTGGAGCAAAGGAAGCGGCGAAATCGAATACTGTCTTGGAAGTATCGAATAGAGAAAAATATAAAGACATTAAGACAAGAAGTGTCTCTGTTAGAAGACTATAGAAGAGGGAATAGATCAACAAAAATACTAAGAAAGGTGTGTGTGTGTGTGTGTGTCTTTCGGCTTTTCCCGGTTAGGGGTCGCCACAGCGGAACTCCGGTCCGCTAATGATTGGCAGTAGAGTTTTACATGCTGGCTTGCCGGGCCTAACGCACAACCTTCAGTGAAGGAACGCCCATTCACGCATGTCGTCACACAGTAGATGCTTTAACTGAGAATCGAACGGCCAACGTCTAACTGTGAGGCGACAACGCTACCGCAGCGCAGTGCGCAGCATTAGAACAGACCAGGATCTGTCATGCACTATCGCAAATGATAATTTAAAAATTTCAGCACAGGCGATAAACTTAGAAGATGCACAGATAGATATAAAGGAAAAGTACAAAACAGGCAATTTAGTGATGACCCAAAAAAGTTTTATAGAGAATTGGGAAACAAGGTAAAAGGAATTGAAAGTCCGCCAAAAAAAGTATCTAAGAAGATCCTGTGGAACACAACAAAGATGTTAAATGGATAAAAGAAGTAAAAGAAAGAATAAGAAGTTTATAGGTACAGGATATGAAATGGGATGAAGTAATAGCCAGAGAGATTGAAACAAAGTTACAAAAATCCTCTAATTGGAAAACCCCAGGCCCAGATGCAGTGCCTAACTTTTGGCTCGCAGTATTAACATCTTTGCATGAAGACCTACCCATGAGTAAGAACTGTTTATATGCGCACCCCGAACAGACACCAGTCTGGCTAACAACAGGTAAAACAATGTTCCCACTTGAGTGAACCAGCAAGCTACCCTAAAATTATTGACCAGTAACTTGACTTCTCACGTCGTATAAACTATACACTGGAATTGATGCTGACAGAGTTTGTAGTCAGTTAGAAGAAAACTCATTTATGGGAGTAGAACTAAGGGCAATAAAAGAAAGTCTACAAAACCGCAAATAACAGGTCCAGGTATATGAGAACAACAAACAGCCATTCTTATAAAGAGGATTTATTGCAAATACTCTAGCGCCTTGGCTCACAAGCCTTCTCAGAGATAAAACACACAAAAGAACTAGATCCATTTATATTAATAATTTATACTTTTTACCAATTATTCAGTTAAAAAACAAATCATTGCTATTTATAAAAAACACCTCCAGTTGCATTCCTGTTTACACCAGTAGGTGTCATTGTACCATATTTCAAAATAAAAACTGTTTCTTAATACAACAGTTTGTTTTTCAAACACATTTCATTTTCAGCTTTTATATTCTCCAAAATACATTTTAAATCACTATAAACCTCCCCCCATGTACAGTATTAAAATGACAAGTTAATGGGCTGTCAACTCACTTATGTGTTCCTGCAACCCAACCTTAAAACTTCTTTTAGTTTCCCCGATGTAAAACAGGTCACAGGAACAACCAAGGGCATAAATCACACCTATAGTGTTACAAGTATATTCTGCTATAGGTTGAAATTTTACACCATTCATTCTATTAAAAAAATCTTATTACATAAGGACATATAGAACAACTTCCACACACCCAAGTGCCCAATCTACTAATTATATTATTACATTTCTCTATAGGTACACAAAACTTAGTATGAATCAGCATATCTTTGATGCTCCATCCCCTCTTATATGAAATCAAGGGGTATGCCATAAATTCTTCACCCTATTATTACCCTCTATTAAAAAGGGCCAATGATTTTTTATAATATCCACTAATTCATTAGTTAACAAACTGTATGTTGTAACAAAATAAATTTTCTTAACAGTATCAAAATGGTTCTTAGGTTCATAGGTGTGTACTAGCCTAATGGCCCCAGGGCCTTTACAAGCCTAGCCCATAGGATTGCCCTATGTTTATGCCACCCGACGTTAGTTTCCAGTGCTTCTATTGAGCAAAGCCACTGAAGTGATTCCCGAGGTGAATTTTCTATTTCCCATCCACTCATCAAGATTTCTCTTGAGTGCCAGTGAGGTGCTCTGCTTGATGTGTATTGGAAGTCTGTTCCAGAGCATGGGCAGTCTCTGGGTTAAGAACCTGTCCCTCCAGCATGTTCTGTTGATTGAGGTAATGAGGTTGAGGTCTCTGGAGCATGTGGTGTGGAAGGATTGGGATTTTTTTAGATGTAGCATGTCTAACAGGGTTGAGTCAGACATGGCTTTGTAAGTCAAGCAGAGATCGCCTTTAAGTAAGCGATATGAGACAGAGAATAGCAGGAGTTTTTTGAGTCTGTCTGTATAGGATATGTGTTTAAGGCTCAGTATTCTCTTTGTGAGGTACCTTTGTGATCTCTCCAGTTGTTGCAGGTGTCTGGTTAGGTACATGCCAAATTGGGCATTGTACTCTATGACTGGTCTTATGAGGGAGAAGTATAGAGAGACAATGACCTCCTTCTTTTGGATGAGAAGCCTTTAGTAATGAGATGTGCCACATAGAAAGGATTTTCTGACCACAGTGGATATGTGGTGGTGAAAGGAGAGGTTGCTATCAACCTGTATTGCTAGATCTCTTATAACGCCTTCAGTGTTCAGTGGACTGTCATCGATGTGGTAATTCATGGGAGACGAGTTTTTTCCAAAGGAGATGACACATTTTTTGGCATTGATTTTAAGGCCATGGTTTTGACACCAATTGTTGGTCTCAGTGAGGCCTTTTTCTAGGATGTCTGCATCACTTGGGGAGTTAATAATGGCTCCCAGCTTGCAATCGTCTGCCTACTTTGGTCAGCCAGGTGCCTTTCATGTTGGCCTGGACCTCAGAGAAGTAGATGCCAAACAGGAGAGGACCTAGGACCAATCCCAGTGGGACTCTGCTTGTGACTGGTCGGCAGTCTGACTTGGAGTCTGCTACTTTCACGCTTTGGATTCTATCTGTGAGTCAGTTTGCCACATACCTAGTGATGTAGGAGTGCTGCCTAGTTTAGTGAGTCTATCTATGATTCTGGAGTGGGGAATGATATCAAAGGCCTTGGCCAGTTCGAGGTAGGCTGTATGGACTACCTTGCCTTCATCCACAGCTCAGGTGACTGACTTGAAGAAGTCAACCAGGTTGAGCAGGCATGATCTGCCCTTCACAAAGCCAAATTGGGTGGGTTCCAGAGTTTGGAGATTCCCTATATCCTTATCTATCAAGTCCATGATGATTCGCTCCATAGTCTTGCATATCAGACACGTCAGGCTAATCGGGTGATAGTTCCTCGAGTCTGTAGTCACTCCCCCTTTATGGAGAGGGATGAGTGAGGCAGTGCACCATTCAGTAGGGACAAAGCCTGAGGTGAGACTGTGATTGAACAGGGCATATAGTTGTGGTGACAGTTCATTTTGTAGTTCATGTAGAACACAGCCAGGGATATTGTCAGTTCCCATGGATGCTGTATTCTTGGCCTTGGACAGTGCAGTTTTAATGTGCGCAGCAGTAATATTGGGTGCCTGGCATTCCTTTGGTATTGCGATTGGTCCTTTAGGGGGAGAGAGAGGGGTAAAGCTGGCACTGAATCTGTCGACCAGTATATTGGGAATATCTGTTGGCTCAGTATGAGGTACCATTGTGCAGTAGCACGGAGCTAACCTGGGTATTGCCGTGGAAATTCTTGACATAACCATAGAAGGCGTTGTGATTATCTTAAGTATCTGCTGCAATCTTGTTTTTGTAGCTAGCTTTAGAGGATTTGATGAGGGATCTCAACACAGTCTTGGGACTTCACCTTTTTCTGCAACAGTTTTTTTCTCCTGTTGTAGAGTTTGTTTGTGGCAGGGGACCACCAGATTGGCTTCCTTTTTTGGAGGAGAGAGCATCTTTGTTCTGTTTGGTGTGGCCAGTTCCATGCATTTGTGTACGCATTTGTACAATGCATTGGTGTATGATTCGGCAGTTATGCACCCATTCTCCATCTGCATGGATGTCATGAAGTTAGCCATCTCTGTTTTTAGGAGGCCAAAGTTAGCTTTGGAGAAGTCTTTCACTGTGTTTACCTTTGTGGCAGGGGGGGGGGTGTGGATATCCATGGTGATTAGCTTGTGGTCAGATCTAAAGATTGGAGGGGTTGACTGTTGGTGTAGAGCAGTGGTCGCCCATGTTAGTGATGATCAGGTCAAGGATGTTGCTTCCTCTAGTGGGGGAAAGAATGAGCTGTTCCAGGGCATTGGAATTAATGAATTCCAGGAAACATTGGGTAAGTGTATTAGAACATCAGTAGCTTTCCCAGTTAATGGGGGGGTAGTTGAAATTGCCCAGTATGATGGTGTTGAGTAGGACCTTAATATTTTCCAGGGTGCTTAGGAATGTGGAGTGAGAGTCTTGGGGCATGGTTGGGGACCTATAGCAGGCTACGACCTGAATCACTGTCTTACCCAATGTTAGTTGTACCTGAAGTATCTCTGTTGCATTATGTTGGGCTATCAGTCTGGAGGTGTCCATATCCCTTATAAATATGGAGACACCACAGCCTTTGGAGCTTCAATTCGAGTTTTGGAGCCGAAAGGTGTGTAATGAATTATAGCCTTGAAGTGCAGGGGTGCTTTCTGCTGCCTTGAACCAGGTCTCTGTTATGGCACAAATGTCGATATTCTCCATTTTAAGGAGTGCTTCGAGCGAGTGCATCTTGAGATTTAGACTTCTAACATTTAGCATCATGACCCTCAGATTGCATTTATTTATAGCAGTTAGGGTGGTAATTTGGTCCTTGAACACTGCCTAAAAAAGGCATAATAGGGGTGGCAAGTATATGGAATCCCAAAGGTGACAGGTGCAGGCCATCTTTGGCAAAGCATCGAAGCCCGTCAATCATGTCATCCCAGGCAGTCATAGATACTGGATCCCCTTAGAATGACACCAGAAACTTTGCCAGTTGCTGAAGTCAATCATTTTCTGCTTGTACTGTGGTATTATTCTGGGCGATGGTAGGATGCTGCTCAGGGCTAGGGCCATACCGGCCAGGGCCACATGATCCAAGAGCTCCTCCATGTCTCTTTTCATGTACTCCATGGAGGTACATCTCAGGTCATTCACACCAACATGGACAATGACAGAGTCATATTTGTACTGGATGTGGAGTGACTTGAGTGCATGCGTTATGTGACGGATCCTGGCACCCGACAGGCAGCTGACTGTTATCTTCTCCTTATTTAACCTAGTGTGTGAGACATCTGTGTGCCTCACTATTAAGTCACCTCTGAGTAGCGTGTTTGGCATGTTGTTTGGCCTTAGGGGCTTTGGTTGAGTAGCACAGAGTTTAGGTGAGCTATGTGTCTCGTGCCATGCTGTGATAATCAACTGCATTTCTGCCTTGGAGGTCTCTGTTGTTTGGGCAGATTTCTATTGAGAGCCTCCACGAAGGTGGGTGTGTGGCTTGTGTTTTATGTGAGTGCTGTGATGGTGTGTGTTCTGGAGGGTTATATGTTCCATGTGGTGTGGTGCAAGTGTTGACCTTCTCCTCTTGACCAGCTATTCCAGTCTTGGCTGGAGAGTGCTTTGCTTCCAGTTTGGATACATAAGTGCATCTCTTGCAAGTTTGAGTGTTGGGAGGTAAGAGGAGATGGTTGTCAGTGTACATGAGGTAGTTGCTACATTGCCTCAGAATGCCTAGGCTCACCAGGTTACTAGGAGAAAGTGCATGAAGCTGACCTTTAGACATGCCTGGAGGGGTGGGTCTTATTAATAGGTACTGGATTTGTTTCCTTATAGAATATTTACTGCTGGCAGCACTTGTGTGTGCTACAATAAATCTGGTGAAGTGCTAGCCGAATAAGTGAGTTTTAAGTTCGAGAGGGAAGAGAACTAGCAGGATCTAAGGGAAAAATTTAAGAGCAGACTTTCTGACACCGGTAATAGTTTACCCTAGCTTAGTGGTGCTGCATGACTCCCAAACCCACACAAACGTGGACTTTCAAGGCAGAAAGTTAAAAGGGATAGAAATGCTACCCAAACAGCCAATACATAGGCGGTAGTCTACTTAACACCGAAAGTATGATGAGACCTTGGGACACAGGTGGACAGTAGTCTCTCCTTTGATAATCACATTGCTACAGTAGTCAGGAAATCCTTCTACGTGGCACACCTCATCACGAAAGGTTTCTCATCCAGGGAAAAAAGAGATAATTGTTCCCCTTTACTCGTCACTCATTAGACCCATTATAGAATACAGTGCTCCTTTTGGTATGTACCGCACAAGACATTTACAGCAACTGGAAAGGCCGCAGAAATACCTCACAAAGAGGATTACCGGCCTCAAACAGATGCCCTACGCAGACCATCTCAAAAAACTCTAGCTTTACTCAGTCGCATATCTTTTACTCAGAGGCGATCTCTGCCTAACATACAAAGCTATGTTAAACCCAGAGTTGTTGGACATGCTCCACTTAAAGAAATCCCAATTCCTCTGAGCTACATGCTCTAGGGACCTAAACCTTATCACAACAATAAACAGAACATGCTGGAGGGATAGATTCCTGTCCTAGAGACTTCCCATACTCTGGAACAAACTACCTATCTATATCAAACAAAGCTCCTCATTAGCACTCTTTAAGAAGAATCTTGATGATTGGATGGGAGATAGGAAATTTACCCCGGGGATCACTTCTGTGGCTCTGCTCGACAGTGGCACAGGAAAATAATTTTCTTGGGTGGCGAAAGCCAGGGTACCTTTTTGCTAGACTTATATAGGCCCTAGGGCCAATAGCCTAGTTACCTACCTACGAATAAGCTACAGTTTCTGAGCTAGAAATCACTCCTCTTGCGCTAGTTGGGTTATCCTGTGCTTACCATTCCCACTCATAAGCACAAAGGCTTCCTTCTATCACAGAAAGGCCTGCGGAACTCAGAAACTACTATACAGTCCTGAATACAGCAAATCTGTATCCGGACTATTCTAGTTACAGAAAAATGTGGAAAAACAACCAAATAAGAAAGGACTTTGTTTTTTTTTTTGTTTTGTTTTAGCACAGAAAATACACTTAAACGACAATTAAATTGCTTTAAAACACAGTGCAGGTTAGCACACTTGAGTGTGTAGCTAAAATACAGTAAATGCAGTTGAATTAAATGCAATATAGTAAAAAAATGACAAAGTGCAGTAAGCAGTATATTCAAGAATAAGTAAAATGGAGATACTTAAAGTCTCTCTTTCTCTTTCTACTGCTCTTGTAGGCTTGTAGGATGCCAAAACAGGATCTGCAGAGCTTAAACAAGTGCAAACCCATGCAAACACGGGCTTTTGGTCAGATTTACTTACCTCCCTACTTGATTTCTTAACCACCTTATTATTATTATTCCTATTTAAACCACACAGCCTTTTAAGAACATTCACAATAATATCTGTACTATAACCCCTTTGCGTAAACATTACACAAGTCTGAACTATTTTTTTTCCCAAAATTTCCTTCTCACCCTATTGCAGAATATACATGTAACACTGTAGGTGTGATTTATACACTTGGTTGTTCCTGTGACCTGTTTTACATCAGGGAAACTAAAAGAAGTTTTAAGGTTAGGTTCTAGGAACGCATTTTAAGGTTAGGTTGTAGGAACACATAAGAAACATTAAAAATAATAGAGATGATACCCCAATAGCTTGTCATTTTAATACTGTACATGGAGGGGTTTATAATGAATTAAAATCTTGTATTTTGGAGAATATAAAAGCTGAAAATGAAATGTGTTTGAAAAACAAATTGTTGTATAAAGAAACAGTTTTTATTTTGAAATATGATACAATGATACCTGGTTTAAGTAGGGAATGTAACTGGAGGTGTTATTTATAAATAACAATGATTTGTTTTTTAATTGAGTAATTGGTAAAAAGGGTAAATTGTTTTTAATATAAATGGATCTAGTTCTTTTGTGTGTTTTATCTCCAAGAAGGCTTGTGAGCTGAGGCGCTAGAGTATTTGTAATAAATCCTGTTTATAAGAATTGCTGGTTGTTCGTTGTTCTCAATAAAAGAAAGTCTGCCTCACTCAGGGCTATCAGCAACTCCACTACCTTTACAAGATCCCTTAAATTGCATCTCTCTTCACACTGGATATGCACCTGCACCCCTACTGACAACCCCATAACCTGACCTTCTCTTAGAATCCTTACTCTGTCAAACTCTATAACTAGCCTATCATCCCCTTTCCTCTATCAAACCATTTCCTTCTGCTGTCACTCTACCCTCTGCTATCCCCACTTTTGCTTTCTACCTCCCTCTCTCACCCTTTATTCCTAAACTATTCTCTCTGCTGATAATATTCCTTGCATATAAAAACCTTTCTATTCTTACAGCCTCCAGAGTATTAAATAACTCTCCACTGTCATTATCAACTGATTCAATGTTATTATCACATTACTCTATCTTGTCATTCTTCATTTGATGTGCTACTATTGTCTTTTATATATATATATATATATATATATATATATACTGTATTTATTGTGTAACATTTTATTTGAATGTAATTAAATGTGGAGCTTTTCTCCCCTGGCCTCCACTGAAAATGGGCTCTTCTCAGGCCCAGTGGACTTTCCTGGTAAACAAGTGCAATAAATAAATAAATGTGGAACAAAGGATAATTTCTTGTTAAATAAAGTCATAGTGGAGTTAAATAAAGTCATAGTGGAGAACTGTAAAAAGGGGAAGAATCTAAGTATGGCATGGATTGACTACAAAAAAGCACTTGATAGTATCCCACATAGATATTAAAACAAGAAGGATTCTTCATGCTCATCAAATGAGTTATAAAAATCGCTGCATACCAAGACTATATATTCCCCATTCCAAGATCTGCAGTCGTGGGACTCCACACATATCTGCTGACCTCATGAGACCCAAACCTAGTGAAAGTTTTGAAACATAAGAAGAATAAATCTAAGATGACTTCCCTGTTTAACTTAGCAGAAGCATATTGCCGTCAAGCAGGAATGGAAATAAAACCAGAAGTAGATAAAAGTCAGGCATCAACTGAATGTGCCAAAAAAACAAAAGAAAGCATATAAGGTGAAGGATCAGATGAAAAGGCAAGAAAAGTGGAAAATGCATAAATATAGTTACAAGTATAGAAAACTTCTGGAAGAACCTCATATCAATCGGGAAAGAATGCAAGACTGGTTAAGGAGAGGTGAATTCAAACCAAGAGATGAAAGGCTAATATTGGTGGCACAAGATAGTGGGCTGCGTACACATTGGTTTACAAAGTCCATTGAACGTGTGAGAGAGAGCGACAAATGTAGGTTTTGTAAAACAGAGTTGCAAACTATCGCACACCTAGTTGCTGGTTGAGACATACTAATGGCAGAAGGACTGTACACTGAAAGGCATAATAATGTGGCAAGACTGCTGCACTGGGGATTGTGCAGACATTATGGTGTTGAAGTGGCTGAGAAAGACTGGAAACAAGAGCCACAAAGCATCATAGAAAATGATGACGTCTGCATCACATGGGACCATCCATTGCCAATAGTTCAAAAGAGAAATGCTAGAGAACTGGATATAGTGGTTCAGGAAAAGAAGACAAAAGTAGCATTGATCATTAAAATCGTCACATCCAGTGACTACAGTGTCCTGTGTAGAGAGAGACACAAAGTCATAAAATATCAGGATCTGCAAGCAGAAACTAGAGCAATGTGGAAGAAGGAAACCCAGATAGCTCCGATAGTAGTAGCAGCAACAGGTCTTTTAGTCTACAATCATATTTAGATATGCTACCAATAGACGTAACTCTGAACGAATTACAGGAGGAGTCATTACTGGACGTATTGTAGGTGCTGTGAAGAGCACTTTTGGCTGACATCAAAGAGTGAAACAATACTAATTTCATGAACTTTAATCATACTTTGACTTAGGAATGGGGTCCATTCCCGCCATGGTATTAGAAACTCAAAAGATTTAGAGATATTAAAAAGGGAGAAACCACCCACATTGGACACCAGAAAACAGCTCGAGTCTCAAGTGTACACCATGTCGCCTGTTTTTAATCTGCCTATAAGGCTGCTTCATAATGCAACAGATAGAGCAGTGGGCACCACCATTGGCATACACTACCACACATGGTTGTGCTTGTTTGACTTTGCAGACGACATTAAAGCATCCTTCATTAATGCCCATTATGATGGATCATCATTGTCTAGTTCAAAAGTTAAGGAAATCATACTGAAGTGCTATCATGAAGGAAAAATAATGTCTGTAATCTGAGTACACTCATTAACACTTCAAAGGTCCTTTGATAGGAACCGAAAGGGTAGCAAAGATCTCTGGTTCAGAAACTCTCAATGCCTGTCCTTTGATTTCTCCTTAGATGTGGCTCCTCTTTGACACTGGGATACTTAAATGGATGCTGCTTCACAAGTGAGGGGGATCCAAAAAACCCAGGTTTCATGGTCTCCTTTTCTGGTAAGCCTTCTCAATGCCCCTGAAGGGTTGCCAGACAGCTCCCCTTTGGAGGCAGTTTGGGGCCAACTATTTCTTTGCCTAGGCCCTTGGCCAGCCATTATGGCAGGATAAATGGGTGAAGAGCATTGTACAGAGAGGCAATATCAAACATCTCATTTCCATTCACAAGCAACCCTATCCATCCCATTCACATTGAAGACAACAGCTCTAGAGATTATTCAACTCCTTCACAAATGACCAGTCCAAGATGTCCCAGCCAGCAGACTAGTAAGTTACTTGAGTCTTTTTAGTCCTCAGGAAAACATTGGACCTCAGGCCCATTGTAGATCACAGTGGGTTAAGCCCTGTAAAAAAAGACAAACATTTCAGATGGTCACAGTGTAGGCCATCCTTCCATACTTTGAGCAAGGGGATTGCATGTGCATAATATACTTTCAGGATGCTTACCTTCATATCTAAATTCCCGAGCATCCCAAAACGTACCTAGTCTTTTGGCTTGGGGCCAGTCATTATTAGTTCTGATCCCTGTCCTTCTGTCTCACCATAGGCCCAGGGTGTTTACCAAGTACATGGCAGTAGTCACAGCCTATTTCAGGTTTTAAGGGTTCCAGGTGCTCCCATATTTAGATAATTGGCTTCTTGCTGCAAATACAAAAGAATCCCATATATTAGCTACACATTTATAGCTCAATTTGTGTCTGTCATTGAGTATCTAAGTAAATAACAGAAAAGTCAAATCTCAAACTAACACAGTCACTGTATTTCATTGGCTGCCATCTGTAGACCAGAAAGAGTTGCAAGACTTCTACTTCTTCAATAGGACTTGCCATCAACCTTCTTAGTACTGCAAAGATTAGGCACAATATTGGTAGCCCACACTTTGGTTGCTCTTGCTAGATATCACATGAAAGTACTCCAGAGGGCACTGAGCCTCCATTGGTCCCAGTCCACACACCACCTTATTTTTCCTATCCACAGCTTACAAAACATCTAAACCAGTGGATTCAATCCCCCCAGTGCAAGCTCTTTCATTCTGCCTATTCTGTCTACCACCATTACTGTGGATATTTCCTTTCTCAGGTGTGCATACACTATAAAGGAAGAATGGGATAACATCAAGAGGTTATCCTTCAAATCAGTGTACTGGAGCTGAGGGCAGTCCTCCTAGCACTGCAGACATGATGGGACTTCTTTCCCAAGTAGTGATTTCAGTACGCACAGACAGTATCTCTGTTATGTGGCTCATAGACAAGCAAGGAGGAATATAATCATAGCCATTTCCCTTGTGTTGGGAGTCATTGACAAAGTGGTAATGGACTATGTATTCACAACATTTTCTAACAGCAATCCATATTCTAAGTCAGATCTACCTTCTAGTGCACAGGCTCAGTTGCTGTATCCCTGTACTTCGTAAGTGGTCCATTAATCCCATGGTAATACACAAAATCTTCAACTGCTAGGTCCAGCCTTCCTATTACCTTTTCACTTCCCCAACCAACACAAAAGGGATCAGCTACACTTCCTTCATCCAGCCACAAATACAGATATCCAGGGATGCTCTCGTCCATTCCTCTCATGACCAAGTTTCTGCAGAAAGTTTCTGTGTATGAGGCAAAAGCTGTTTCATTGCACTTTTTTTGGTTCAGGCAGCTTTGGTTCCCAATGATCTGACCTCACCTAATATGAACTCCGTGGTTGCTAGATCCTCAGCCAGATCTTTTATCTCGCCAGTCTGTGTCAGCCATCAGTTCTCTTAGACTAATCTTGTGGTTTTGCCAACTACAGTGATGGCTAATAATCCCACCATATCTAGCAGAATAGTTCAGTTTCTGTCTGCTTCTCAGAAGCACTCCACAAGAAAGCTATACAGGAGTAAATGGAAGAGATTTTTCATATGGGCAGTACATTTAGGTCTAGTTGCAATTTCGTCACCTATTCCCTTGATATTGCAATTCTTAGTTACTTTGTTTGATTCCATTTCCAGGTAGTCAGCTATCATGGTCCATTTAGCAGCCAGTTTACATTTTCAACAAGGCTTTAATTTAAATTCCTTGACATCACAAAAGATTTTTAAAGTATTTTTAAAAGGCACATTCCTCCTTAGACCTTCCATCAAGGATCTGTGCCCCCATGGGACCTGATTTTTTTACTACAAGCTCTGGCTCAGCCTCCATTTAACCTGCTGCTAACAGTAGACTAAAGCATCTCTTGGAAGTCTTTACTCCTAGTGGCTGTCATCTGGCCAAGATGAATATTTTTGCTTCAGGCCTTATCTTGCAAACTTACATATCTGTTTTACATAAGGACAGAATCTCTGTTAAGCCAAGCACTTTGCTGTTTCTTCAACAACAGTAAACAAAACTATGCAACAAGTAATTTTCTCCCCTAATCACACTAACAAAGTAGGATATATATTACCTACTCTGACTGTTCACAGATAGCTCTGGCTCTACCTTTACAAACAAAACCCTTACATAAAGGCATGTAACTCTTTGAATCCTTTTCCTCAGAAAAGTACTAGAAAATGAAATCTCCAAAGTAATCCTCTTGAGATGGAGATTGTATCACCTTCATATAGTCTATGAACAACAAACACCCTGATGCCAAGTCAAAGCATACTCCTCAAGGTCAATTTCAACTTCAGTGACATTTCTCATGAGTTCTTCTGTAGGTGACATTTGTGCTGCAGCAACTTGTTCAACAATGTATTCCTTTGTCAAACATTACAATTTGAATGTAGTGTCAAGATCCAGAGCTTCATTTGGATCTGCTGTTTTCCTGTCATGATGCCACCCAGGGAATCTGTCCTGTCACTTGAGACAGACTGGAGCACAGTGTTGGATACGAAAGTTATGTACTCACCAAATTGATAGATCCTTATTATCCTTTTCCATCTGTCTCAGCAACACTCTTACCACCCCCCCTTCCAAATTATTACTTTCCTTCCTGGATAGTCCTGGTAGACCTAAATCCATATCCTTTCTCCAGGCCTCCTTACTGCCATTTTATTTGTTGAGGGCAGACTTGATCTCAGGAACAGTAGCATTGCATTACATTGCATTGTGTATGGGAGAGGAGCTCAAGTGCTAGTGAAGCATCTAAGCTTAAAGTTGTCGGCTTGAATTTGCCACAAGGGCGGATAACCCATCACTTGTGGTGGACAGAGAGGAGCAAAAAAAGATGTATCGTTATAGTTTCAGTACATACATTTCTTTTTTAATTTATGGACAGAAACCATAATGGATGGGCTGTGGTGTCATATTACATTGATATACATGGACTTTAGATTCTTTACTTAAGAATTCTTTATTAAAAAAGGATTGCCAAATAATTCTTTAGAAGATAGTCCATGCCCGATGAAATTTTAAATTAAGAAATCATTGAAGAAGGGACCTTCCTTGCGGGTGCCATCTAAGGATTTTTTTTTTAATTATGTCAGAATTATTAGGCCTCATTGAAGGTGTAGTAAAGCTGACTAGAAAGCTGTCAAAATATACACTGTCTAGGGCCAGTACGCAGTTTGGACCTTCTACAGATATATTTTCCACAATTATATTCCTTTATGTCCTAATGAAGACATTGAGCTGTTTGACTCTGATCTTTTCCCCCACATCCCTAGTCACAGCCAAGTATCTTCTTTCTCACCTCAGGATCCTCCATTTCTGTCATGCGACTCTATGACATTGTGTGCCCTCTTTGGCATGGGAATGTGGTCTTGCATCTATGCAGTACACTCCTTTATGTTGGTACTAGCTGTATTGTGGGCACTCAGAGGAGTTCAGGAGTCCAGCAACTCTGACTTGAGTGTAGTAGGCAGGGCCATTCTTCCATGATCTTTCATTACTTTTAGAAACACCTGTATAAAGTTATCACTTAAGACACAGGCATGCATGCATTAAAAGAAAATAAACCATATTGATAATTTTCATTTTCATGCACTTTATATTACACATTTTCGTTCATTTTTAACAATTATCATTCATTCCAACATTACATAAGTTTCTCCATTCTTGCCTTCCTCTAAGCCTCACTCCTTATCCTGAGCATTATTCTGCAAATTCCATTTATTTTTTGCTCCTTCCCTTTTCTGAAGACCACACAGCTAGTTCTTTTATCGCTTGTACAATATTCAGTACTTCAATTACACTTGATTTAGGTTTTGATTTCCATTTTCCAGTAATTGCTTTTTTTGGCAGCCAGTAACATTCAACTTAGTAAGGCCTTCCTGATCTAGGCAATTTAGATCCTGTGTCCCAGCTCAAATGAATCATATCCTTAGTTAAAGCCATTTGCTCCCCCAACACTTCTGACCGAGTATAGGAAATTTTGAAAATTTGCCAACTCGTTACACACACAAAAAGTCTTCCAGTTTAGCTCTGTCTCTCTCATCACACCTCTAGCATTTGCCATCAACCTGAGGAATAGTTCTCTGAAGTCTGCTTGGGGAATACAAATACCTATGCAAACAGTTCATTAATTAAAACAGCCAACTGCAGTACCTACAGCTTCCATTGCAAGTCACTGTCAGTTTGGAAGACCCTTAAATGCTCCTCCTTAGGAAGTACTTGGAATTAAAGCAGTCATTGGCATACAGTCGTTCCTACTTCCAGTACCCTTGCATCATCCCATGTCCTTTTTCTGATCCAGTATCACTAGCAATGTAAACAGATCAGTCTGTGCCAGTGGGCTGGTCCCTGCTATAACCTTCTTGCAGGCCATTATAAGGTGTGTAGTAGCTTCCAAGAATGTTTCATCTAGACCTTTTGAGCCTGGTATGACAAAGAAAAGTGTGTCTTGACTTATATGAAATACTTTTTTGAAAGGTTTGCTTGATGTTAAGGTTCAAGGTTTTGGTATTGTATAGAATGAGTAAATCATTTCCAGGGGTTCTGTTGCAGTTGTTCCCTATCACCATATCTGTACTAACGTCTGCTTGGAAAATTCCTAATAAAAACTGTAGGCTGTGACTCACTGGGTTTATAAGATGTGCACCTTTCTAATTTGGCACTGAGCAGTAGTGTCAGTGTCTATGACTGGCAAGGTACTACTTCAGACAGAAGAAAAACCTGGATTCTATACTCTAGCTCTGAGATTAGACTTAAGCAACTCAAGTTACAGCTTCAGGTGTATGAGTTAGTGCTTCTAATAATTACTTTCTTCACTTTACACAATCTGTACACAGGTCAGCACAGTAATAAGTGAGTAATAAGTAAGGCTTTCGACACAGTACCCCACTCGGGTATTGTAGAAAAACTTACCAGCTTAAATGTAAACCCATATGTCACAAGATGGGTTGCAAACTGGCATAAGGACAGAACCCACAGGGTTAGAGTTGCTGGCGCTATGTCAGACTCCAAGCCGGTCACAAGTGGTGTCCCACAGGGCTCGGTCCTTGGCCCACTATTGTTCGGCATCTACTTCTCAGAAGTACAGGCCAACATGGGAGGACTTTGGCTGACAAAGTTTGCAGACGACTGCAAACTGGGCGCCATAGTGGAAAGTGCATCGGACACGGATATCCTTCAGAAGGGACTCACGGAAACAGATAGCTGGTGCCAGAGCCATGGCCTGAAGTTAAACGCCAAAAAATGTATAGTTATACCCTTCGGGAAAAACAAGGTAACCCCAAGCTACCATATAGGTGGCAATCCACTAAGCACAGAAGAGGTTATCAGTGACCTGGGGACCCAGGTTGACAGTGGCCTTTCTTTTGACACTCAAGTTGCTAAAGTGGTTAGAAAGACCTTCTACATTGCCCACCTGATCATGAAGGGATTCACATCCAGATCTAGTGAGGTCATTGTTCCCCTGTACTCTTCACTTATCAGACCAATGATAGAGTATAATGCCCCATTCGGGATGTATCTCACCCGACATCTGCAGCAATTGGAGAGACCCCAAACGTTCCTCACCAAAAGGATAAAGGGACTCCAAAATCTGTCATATGCTGCCAGATTGAAGAAACTCCAGCTCTATTCAGTCGCATACCGTCTGCTCAGAGGTGACATGTGCCTGACATACAAGGCCATGTCCAACCCGGAATTAATGGACATGCTCCACCTCAAAAAATCCAAATCCACCAAAACCACTAGAGCAAGTGACTTAAACCTTAGCACGGACATAAATAGGACGTGCTGGAGGGATAGATTTATCACTCAGAGACTCCCTATGCTGTGGAATAAAATCCCAGTCCATGTGAGGCAGAGCACCTCGTTGGATCTGTTCAAGAGAAATCTTGACCTGTGGATGGGAGATCGTAGGTTTACCCCGGGAATCATCTCTGTGTCACTGCTGGACAGAGGCACAACAAACTAATGGGCACAGTATTTTTTTATATAAGGGGTGGCGTAAGCCACAAAAATTTGGGCTAGGCTTATAAATGCCTTAGGGCAGATAGCCTAGTATAAACCTATGAACCTATAATATTTGGGATGGTGTTAAGGAGAAAGTTATGGTTATGTACATTCTTGTTTTCTTGACAAGATAGATGTAAAATTCCCCTTTATTTTGTACCAAATGATTTGACAGATATGCTGAAGGGGTCATGTCTTCACTCAAGGACAGACTATGGGTATAATATATTTTTTTAAGGTTGCTGAGTTTCATTTATATCCGCTGCTACTCAGGCTGCCCTGAGATTCTAGGCATGGCCTGATCACTGAGTTTAAGAGGCTGTTTGTCTTTCTTAGAGCATTAGAGGTCAGTTTTCCTTTTACATCCTATCAGGGAGATCATGAAACTAGCTCATACTTTGACTTAGTAAATTTAGGAGGAGGTGACTAAATCTGTCATGAGGCTTGGGGGGGGTGCAGACATATGTTATGGAGCATCTATGCCTCTGTGACCTTTCAAATCAGATAATTGAATTGGTGACAGAGAGATGAAAGGTTGGTTTACTAGCAGTCAACTTGGTGAACAAACAGAGGTTTATGCAGGATAATGACTAGCTGCACTAGTCAGCAATGGAGAAAGGCTTTGTAGGTAAAGTGCTTAGAGGTTTGACAGGTAGACCAGTTCACTATCAGGAACAACCTTCATCTTAGTCCAGAATAACAGCAGTACTCCAGTTTGAGTTAGAATGTATATCTCTTTGATCATGCTTTTTTTAGGTTCATAGATTCTTACTAAGTTTACATTCACAGAAACCACTGAGAAGTTCAGCTGTTTTACCCAGTATTGATCTTCTCAGGAGATATGTACCACACTTCAAAGGTGAAAATTTGTGATCACCCATCCGGTCATCAAGATTGGTTTTAAAGGTTGCCATGGATGTGCTTTGCTCTGTACATAAGAGGATCCTATACTAGTAAGGTACCTGTCAAGATAGCCGCTGTTATTAATATGTCACTATAGGTTTAGGTCTCTGGGGTGAGTGTTTGCTTTACTACCAGTCCTATTTAGGTGAAGGAGTTCAAAGAATAAAAATATGACTATTTAGGACTGTATATGAGAGGGAAGGAGAGAAGGAAAGAAGTGGATAAGGCATACATGGTATATAACAGGCTACTGTGTTTACTCTGTCAGAGTAGCTAAAGGTACTGAAATCTAAGATTTTTATGGTTAAAGTCAGAAGTACAAGTTACCAGGTGTAGAAGGTCTCCTGCATTGTTATTTATTTGTTCAGCTGTAATTTACTCCTTACCACTTTCAGATGATACTAGAAAGAGTAGTAGTTCTGTAATTCCCCAGGGGCAGTAGAGGGACTGCCTTTATGCAGGGCACTGCAGCAGCTCTTCTCTACACCTTAGGGATGTAACCTCTGGAGGGATGTGGATAAAAGACTTGATGGTATTTTTTTTCTAGATGGACCTTAGTGGTTCTCAGAATTTATTCAGGGATATTTTAGGAACCACAGAACTGCTATTTTTAATTATAGAAAGTGTCAAAAGGACTTTGTTTGGAGTGATTTTGAGAGTGGAGATGTAAAGGAGAGTGAGGAGGCAGTGGAAAGGTTGGTTGGGTAATGCTGATATAGAGTTTGTTGGCAAGAATATTAACAGTAACCTTGAGGCCAGAGAAGGAAGCAGCATTAGAGAGAAAAGCTCAGTAACTTCTTAACATAACTGAAGAAGGCCTTATGGCTGTCTTTTGAATTGGTTATATCCTTATGTTCATAGTTAGTGGTGTAAGTACTAATTGTGAACTTCAGGGACTACCAAATGTAAATCTATTTGTAATGATGAAGTGACCAGGAGATTATTTATGTGGGAGCTGCACTGTACGGGTTTAATTTTAACTTTACCATTATGCTTGCATTGCTTACATATGGATACTTCAGTACATCTGTAGGAGTAAATTAGGAGGACTAGAGAGCAGCCTCAGATGCAAGCTTTGCTAAGCAGCTGTACTGTTTGTGATTATCAGTAAGACTGGAAAATATTAAGTAACTATTTTTGCTGTTTGCCCTGAACGTTAAGAGTTGTTCTGAACCATGATATATCTAAGAAAAAGTCACAGTCAGTCAGATTTGACTGGGGAAGAAGTAATTATTCTTTTTTTTTTTCTCCACTCACTGTATCTCGACATCAGCTGACACCAGCTGCTGTCATTGTTCACCAGGTCTGTCAAACCCACCTTAGCCTTCTCCTGGCTAAATCCAGACTACATCTGGAAGTAGTGAAGAGGTTGAGGATGCTGCTGCAGCACACTATATTGCTGGGGGTATGCCTCAGACTCCACCACCCTGTGGCAACCTTGTGAGCTCCACAGTTACTACTGTCAAGAAGTATATATATGCTTCCATGCATGAGCAACCTGACAACAAAGTAGTATATTGATTGCAGTGCAGCGCTTAACAGACTCTTAATTCTGCTATTCCAGTGAGCTTAGGTAGTGTCCTTTCCCCTAGGGTGAGAAAAATCACAGGCTGGATGTAGCCAAATAACCAAGCAAAGCCACCAAAGAAATAACTAAAAAAGCAGTAGACAGATGACCAAAACAGCTGGGTGTGCTACACACAAATGGAGAGAGAAACTCAAGTACATTCCAGTGAAAGTGCATAATTTTTAAACATTCTCAATAAAACTTGAAATTTACCTATTTCAGTTTCTGTCCATTTGTGTGTAGCACACCCAGCTATTTTGGCCACCTGTCTGCTGCTTTGCAGGCTGGATGTATGATTACAACCCTCCAGTTGGGGGGGGGGTGAGGGGTGTTTATCTAAGGATATGATAAATCAAAGTGAACCAGAGAGCGAGATAACAGCTTCTTGTAGAGAGGTTATGGACAAAGTACAAGAGGAAGACAAGGAAGATATTTTAAGAGAGAAGAAAAAGTAGTATGAACAGATGGTGAAAGAATGGGGAAAGGCGAGCAGAGAAGATAAGCGAGATGGCAAGGAAGAAATTTTTAGTAAGATTGAAAAGAAGAAAAAGAGCTTGAAAGGTATGATATTTGGGATAATGCTATTTCTCCTCTGGGCATCTTTCCTCTCCTAAGAAGGTAGGAGTGTTTATACATATTAATAAAGATACTTATTGTGACATTTTGTTTGAGTCGGGACAATATATGGCAAAACTTTTAGAACAGTTTGAAGTTAAAAAAAATTACAATCCATGGAACTTACACTTTGTACAAACATTTATCAGATAGACAAAAAAGAGAATTTTTGTGCAGTTTTGGACGGAAATTGAAAAAGAAGTTTTAAAAGATTCTTTAAGACCTTATATAAAGATGTTATAGACGTTGCAAAAATTTATAATAGAGGTTTGTGGACTGGGAGATTGGAATGTGGTGAGATTCTGAAAATGAAAAAAAAATCATACATCTTCCAAGTATGATAAATGTAGAGGGAAATAAAGGTATCATAAAATATAGGGGGCAACCTGAAAACTTTTTTTTGCATTAAAGATGATCATTTATTTAGTAATTGTGACAAATGAAAGTGTTTTATTTGTAGTAAACTTTGGCATGAAGCCAAGAAATGTGATATGAAAAGTAGAAAGTGTGGACAAACTGAGCATATATGGGTGGATGGTGAAGATAACATAGAAGTCAAATAATAAGAACAAAACAGAAATGTGATCATAACGTAGAAGGGAATTTAGAAGATAACAAGAAGGACAGGTAAAAGCAGAAGAAAGTAAAAATGAAAGGAAATTTATGTATGAGAGAAAAAAAAAATAATTGGAAGAAATAATACAAGAGTCAAGTAAAGATGAATATATGGAGAGTGGTTAAAGGAAAAAAATAATTCCATAGGGAAAAGGGTGAAGGATAGAAAAAGGAAGTTTAAAAGTGTAGTCATGAAAGAAAATAAAAAAGGCAAATGGTAGAAGTAGAATGGGATGATAATTTCTATAGGAAAAAAAGATCATAATCTCAGTTATAATTGAAAATAGTATAAAAATAGTATAAAGAACATTAAAAGAAGTTTAGGTATTAGAATGGTGTTCGATACCTGATATGCATATTATTAGAAGACCAAGACCCAAGAATATTAACAGAAGAAAGGTTGCAAACAGAAGAGTTGTTGGAAATTATTTGGAATATGGGAAAAGATGCATGTTCAAGATTAGGCATATTATGTCATGAAACAATAAGAGTTCTAGATTATACTGTAGTAGCACTGGGTAGAGTAACTGTGATCTAGACAAAGTGGAAAAGGATGTCTAAAGAATCATTGCAGTATATGCGTGTGTCACAAGAAAAGAAAGAGAAATGATGTTTAAAAGAATTTAAACTATGTTGGAGTGACTATGGAAATAATATAACTGGGGGATTTTAACTGTGATCTAAGAAAAAGAAGAAAAGAGGGAAATTATGTTAGGATAATATCAGAAAGTAACTACTTCACGAGAAAATGTTTATTACAAAAGTTTATTGACCACACCACAACATACACATTTCAATTAAGCACAGTTTTAAAATGAATTGATGTACTTTCATCCTAAACAAAGAGCAGGACTTCATCAGAACTAAAGCATCCTTGCCATTAGAACCCCCTCTTCTCCCTAAATCACCAATTTAAGATGAAAACTGTGGACTCTGGATGTCGGTCGCTCTTCTGAATCTGCACTTAAGAACAGTCCAGTGTTCTCCATTATTGCCAAAATGAACAACAACAACAACAAATCAAACATCAAATGCATAAAAACAATTAAAATATTTGCCTAGTAGAGTAGAAAGTTAATTCAGTATTAAAAGGTATGTAGGGCAAAAGTATAACCTATTCAAAGAAGCAACATTCCTCACATTAACTCTTGAAATCATAACTCTGAAATGACTAGACTTATCCCAAAAGATGGGTTCTAACGGTAAGAGTGTTTTAGTTCTGATGAAGTCCTGTTCTTTGTTTAGGATGAAAGTGCTTCAATTAAATTTAAAGTTGTGCTTAACTGAATCATGCGCGAACTGAATCATGCATGTTGTGATGTGGTCAATAAACTTTGCGGTTTTGCAGTGGGCATTTTCTCGTGAAGTTTTTGCTTCAGTGAGTTGTAGACCTTTTGATTTCCATTGGTAGTTATTAGTGTTCCTGAAATTGCTCAGGCCATAATATCAGAAATTGTAAAAACTGAAAGATTTAATGAACACTGGACTTATTAAAATAATCTATCCCCATTCTTATATTATTTTTTATATCTGATAGTTTGAAAGAGGGAATAAAATTAATAGGCTTTTCAGATCACTTAGCAATCTGGATTGAGGTTCAAGAAGAAGAAGTAAAACACGCTAAACACGCGTTTTCCAGCTTGTACCAACTCAGCACAGATCCTCGTGGTGGCCTGCAGAGTGATCCAAGCAGCAGAGAGCTAAAAGAGTGACTTTCTACCAGATATAAGTATTTTTTGTGGCTTTCCCACTGTTATTTAAGCTAGCAACTGCATTTCGCCTGTTTTATTGCTACTTTAAGTGATTTCTGCATTTTACACTGTTTATTGCACTTTAAGTTACTAATTGTTGCAAATTGTTTCTGTAGGCTACACACTAAAGTGCGCTAGCCGATTTACAGCATTTATAGCATTTACTGTCTATTTTTTTTCCTTGTCTCTGTAATAAAACAAAAAAAATCTCTTGTTTTCCCGCCTTACTGAACTAGAGTAGTCCAGTTTCAGAGTTGCTGATCCCTGGGCTTTGTTTTTAGTTCCTGTTACTGATCCATTGCCTTATTAGGAAGGAGGGAAGTTTCTTTGCTTACCAGTGGGAGGGGGAAGCACTGAGCTGCCTTTTGTCTGATTTGGTGAAGTTTCAGCCAGAAACTAGTAGTCCATTGGTCGTTTTGGGCCAATTCCTAGCTCCCTTCAGCCCCTGCTATAAAACACGCTAAAGCAGCGTAGCCGATTTAGCTGAGTTACCACTGTTGCACACAAGAGCAGCGGTTAAACAAGGTTAAACTATTTGGGCCATCTAAATTCCACTCTTCCAATTTTCCCTTAAAACTACCTTCCTCGAGCTGTACTGCTGATCTAACCAGCATATCCTATAACTGAAAAGTTCATCTCTACTTGATTCCCAAGTAGACTATTCTCTATCTGTAAAGCCTAGCACTTACTCCTACAGTACTTGCACCTTGATAAAGCACTCTTATTATAGATAGTACCCCACCAGCCTAAAACCCACTTCCCCCGGAGTCCTTTGAAAGTCTCTTTATCTACTACTTCTAGTATGTCGAGGGATCAGTTGCTAGTGTCCTCTCCAGCTCAACTGGTGAACCTGGGAATATTGAGGCAATGTTACAACTGCCTCATGTACACAGACAATCCTCTCCTTCTCCCACAAAACACAAATACATGCGAGAGATGCAACTATACGGCCAAACTGGAGGCTGAGCTCTCTCAGCATAGGACTGGCAAGACCAGACAGGAGGAGAAGGCAACCACACACAATACATACCCAGTCACACATGGTACCATCACAACTTCAAATCATACACATACTCACACAAAGACATACTCGGAGGCTCTGATCAAAAATTTACCAAAACAGCAGAGGCCACCAAAGCAGACACCCAAACAACTACCACCTCACGACCCAACACATGCAACACATAGACCACACAGTCAGAGTGTCAAACAGTCACAGCCCTTAAGGCCAAACAAAATGCCAGACACACTTGTCATTGGTGATTCCATAGTCAGACACACTGACGTCCGCTCACCAGACTGAGTAAAGAGAAGGTCACAGTAAGCTGCCTGTCGGGCGCTAGAATCCGCCACATAACGCAAGCACTCAGGTCTCTCAACAGCAGGTACAAGTACGACTCAGTCATTGTCCACGCTGGTGTCAACGACCTGAGACGTACCTCCTTGGACTACATGAAAAGGGACATCGAGGAGCTCTCTGATTATGTAGCCCAGGCAGGTATGACCCTGACCTTGAGCAGTATCCTACCTTCACCTAGAATGATGCCACAATACAGTGATAAGATGATCATCTTTAATAATTGGCTTAAATTCTGGTGTCATTCAAAGGGGATCCAATGTCTGTCTGCCTGGGATGACATGCTGGACAAGCCACGCTGCTTCGCAAGGGACGGCTTGCACCTGTCACCCTGGGCTTCCGGATATTGGCAAAGGCTCTTGCCACCCCCATAGTGCCTTTTTTAGGCAAGGCTCAAATTCTAAACCTACCACCCTAGAACGCCAAAAAGGAAAAAACTAAGGGTAATGCTGCTCAATGCCAGAAGTCTCAATCTCAAGATGCACGCACTCGAGGCCCTTCTCAATATGGAGAACATCGATGTCTGTGCTGTGACAGAAACCTGGTTCAAGGCTCCTGAGAGCACCCCAGCACTAACAGGTTTCACCTCATATCATGCGTTCCGGCCCCAAAATCCGGACAACACCAAGAAAGGGGGGGTGTCCATATTCATAAAGGACACCCACACCTCAAGGTTGGTGGCAACGCACGATGCATCGGAGACCATCCAGGTGCAATTAACCATAGGCAAGACTGCTCTGCAATTTGTAGCATGTTACAGGCCACCCTCTCAAACTCAGGAACCTCACATGGCCTTCCTGAAAACATTGGAGGGATAAATGTATCTCCAAACACCATCATACTAGGTGACTTCAACTACTCTAATATAGACTGGGAACACTACTCAAGCCCGAACACTCTAACCCAAAGATTCCTGGAGTTCATAAACTCAGATGCCATGGAACAACTAGTCACCATCCCCACAAGAGGAGAAAACATACTTGATCTCATCATCACGAACATGGGATCAAAATGTTCAACACCGAAGTATACCCCTCACTGGTGAGATCAGATCATAAACTAATCTCGCTGGAGGTCCTCATCCCACCCCACCTGAAACAAAAAGACCACAGTGAAAAACTTCTCAAAAGCCGATTTCACACTTCTAAAACTAGTGTGGTCTCCTTTAAGGCCCCTGAGCCAGTGGTAAACATTACTCAAACCGCTGAATCACTTACAAATGCCTTCTACCAGCACCTACAGGACTGCATGGATCAGGCAATCCCAAACAAAACTAAGACTCTCTGTACCAAAGGCAAGCGTCCAGTCTGGTGGACCCCAGCCATAAACAAGCTCTACAACAAAAGGAGGAAGCTACTACAAGATAGAGCAAAATCCTTGAAAGGTAAGACACCTTTGATCATTATAAGTAAAAAACTAAGAGCTCTCATAAAATCATCCAAGGCAAATTTTGAGAGAAAAATCGCCAAGGACTCTAAAGAGGAATCATAAGGCCTTCTTTAGCTATGTTAGAAACCTAGGAGGAAACACCCAGATATGCTCAGAATTAGTTCAAAATGATGTGAAAATTACTGAACCTACACACATTGCCAACATACTGGCTGACAGGTTCAGTGCAAACTTCTCCCCAAAAGGAGAGATATCTATTCCAGAGGATTGTAGCCCCCCAAACATCTCCAACGCCCAGGTGAGAACTGCCCTCACTAAGGCAAAAAACACAGCATCCATGGGGCCGGATGGTGTCCCCGGCTGTGTGCTTCATGAACTCAACGAGGAATTAAACCCACAGTTAGGACAGCTGTTTAATCTTAGCCTCACCTCAGGATACGTACCCAAGCAGTGGCGCACGGCGACTGTGGTCCCACTTCATAAGGGCGGTGCCTCCACAGACCCTGGAAATTACCGCCCCATTAGCTTGACAAGCCTTATCTGCAAAGCCATGGAGAGGATCATAATGGAACTCATAAATAAAGACATAGGGAACTTGCAGACTTTGGATCCAACCCAGTTTGGCTTTGTCAAAGGCAGATCCTGCCTCTTAAACTTGGTTGACTTTTTCGAGACAGTCACCAAGGCCATTGATGAGGAAAGGCAGTCCATACAGCCTACCTCGACCTGGCAAAGGCCTTCACACAATACCCCACTCAGGTATCATCGAAAAACTCATCAGCTTGAATGTAAACCCATACATCACAAGATGGGTTGCAAACTGGCTAAGTGACAGAACCCACAGGGTCAGAGTTGCTGGAGCCATGTCAGACTCAAAGCCTGTCACAAGTGGTTTCCCACAGGGCTCAGTCCTGGGTCCACTCTTGTTCGGCATCTACTTTTCTGAAGTACAAGCAAACACAGGAGGGTTATGGCTGACAAAGTTTGCAGATGACTGCAAACTGGGCGCCATAGTCGAAAACACATCTGACACAGATATCCTCCAGAAGGGCCTCACAGAAACGGATAACTGGTGCCAGAGCCATGGCCTGAAGTTAAACGCAAAAAATGCATAGTCATACCCTTCGGGAAAAACAAGGTTACCCCTAGCTACCATATAGGTGGCAATCCACTGAGCACAGAAAAAGTCATCAGAGATCTGGGGACCCAGGTTGACAGTAGCCTTCGCTTGACACTCATGTTGCTAAAGTAGTTAGGAAAACCTTCTATATCACCCACCTGATCATGAAGGGATTCACATCTAGATCAAGGGAGGTCATCGTCCTCCTGTACTCATCACTCATTAGACCTATGATTGAGTACAATGGCCCGTTCGGAATGTATCTGACCAGACACCTGCTGCAGCTTGAAAGGCCCCAAAAGTTCCTCACCAAAAGGATAAAGGGTCTCAAAAATATGTCTTATGCTGCCCGACTGAAAGAACTCCAGCTCTATTCAGTCTCATACCGCTTGCTCAGAGGTGACCTGTGCCTGACATATAAGGCCATGTCAAACCCAGATTTGATGAATATGCTTCACCTCAAAAAATCTAGATCCCTCAGAACCACAAGGGCGGGAGACTTAAACCTTGACACGGTTATAAATGGAACGTGCTGGAGGGACAGATTCATCACCCAGAGACTCCCTATGCTGTGGAACAAAATCCCGGTACATGTGAGGCAGAGCACCTCTCTGGCCTTGTTCAAGAGGAATCTTGACCAATGGATGGGAGATTGCAGATATACCCCAGGGATTACTTCAGTGTCACTGCTTGACAGAGGCACAGCAAAATGATAGGCATAGTTTTTATTCAAACTAAAGGGGTGGCGAAAGCCACATAACTATGGGCTAGGCTTATAAATGCCCTTGGGCAGATAGCCTAGTATGAACCTATGAACCTATGAACCTATAAGAGTAGTTAACAGTATAAAAGATTAAATGAAAAAAAAACTACAGAAAGATAGGAGTGTATATATGCATTTTTTTTTTCAGATTTATCTTATTGTGTTTTTTTCAGATTCCTCATTTCGTTTTTATTCCTTACCCTTTTATTATATGTACATCAGTATATGTGTATGTATATTAGATTCCTTTAGGAGTGTACACACACACACACACACACACACACACACACATATATATATATATATATATATATATATATATATATATATATACACATATATATACATTTTTGTTCTTATGTGTATTCTATATGAGATCACTTTAAATTTAACTAACAGTGTTTGTGTTTAAAGGCGTGTTGGAGAGACCTCTGGGATTATGTAGCACTGAAGACGCCTATGTGGTGAAACCAGTATGCTTTGCTTGTTTAACGTTGGGAAGTTGCTGATTTGACATTAGGAAACTACCACTGATACTGCTATTATCATTGTGGACTAAATAAAATAATATTATTTCGACCCTGTGGTTCCTACAGTTGTATATTGCAACAGTGATTGTGGTTTGATGCTGGGTTTGAGTGTCTGTAGTGTTTGGTTACACCCGTGCACATTTCCGGCCTTTTGGAAGCCTTGCTCCATGCAACAACTGTTGGATTATAATTATTTTGAGTGCTGACCAAGGGCTTCCTATGATATTGGACATTATTTAATGTGGATCTGTAGGAAATATGGCTACAGGGTTTGATTTACATGGATATTTCGACAATTTAGCAGCCGATAAAGACAACGTCACTATGTTTGCTGGAGGCAATAAATCAACAACGCAGATGCACACTGTTACCAGAATGGAAACGGACATGGAGACTTGCTTCAAACGTTTAACGGATAAATCTAAAAAATTCAGGAACAATATTTGGCATATAAAGCTGCTAAAGGCATATTTGGCAGCTGGCATTGCACCTAGGGGTTTACGAGTGTATGTTGAACCTGACGTGGGCCGGGATGACAAGAACTTTATTAAGAAATAGCATAATGTTCAGCAGGTAACGTCTAAACTGTTTTTGGAATTATTAATAGAACATTATGAAAATTTCTTGGCACCATTTAAAGCCATGGTGAATGAATGCTATGAGCAAGTACAACTTTTTATTGCTGACAGTAATTTTATGGCAAGGAATAAAAAGTATGTGCAAGAGATGGAAGATTATGAAGGGGAACTAAAAGCATGCAAAATGAAAAAAATACTCAAGGGATGTTAATGACTTTAATAATGGAATATGCATGGAAGCGTAAAAAAATGAATGGTTTGCTTTTCTAATGATAAGAATGAAAGAAAGGGTGTTATAAAAAGGAAAAGAGTGCGATCTATATTAAGGAAACCAAGTGTCAATGTTTTTGAGGGGGATTCTAGTACATCGGAATTTTCTTCCAATCTGACTGATACTGATGTTGGAATTTTCTTCCAATCTGACTGATACTGATGTTGAAATTTTGGACAGTGGTGATAATGCATCTCTCATGATGAAACGTTGTAGGGTCCTTTTAGACGAGGGTAAAAAAGGCATAAACATCGGAGATGTGGAACTGAATTCCAAGAAAATGTTAGAGACATGGATGTATTAACGGCTGGTGGTCAGGATGACAACAATCTGGTGGTGAATTTATCATCACGTATTTTAACTAATGATGTAAGTAAAATACTTAATAAAGGCTTGAACTATGTACCTGCTTTTTTTGTGTCTCATGTATCTACTGTTTCTGATATTAAGAACTTTAGTCATTTGTTGAATTTGAAATACTTTTTTGCTAATTCTGAAGTTAGTTTGCCTGCATTTAGATTTAAAATTAAAAAATCCACTTTTCAGCCCCCTTACCATCCTATAGTCAAAATGTTTGAGGAGCGTGTCTTACGTGACTTGCGTACTAATCAAAATGAGGTTTTTAAAAATTATATTAGGAATTTGAGCAAAGGGCAACGAGTAGCCCTACAAAATTTACATAAGGATGACCAAGTGGTGGTAGTTAAAGCAGATAAAGGAGGGGCTGTTGTGCTTTGGGAGTCTTTGGAATATGACAAGGAAGTGATGAGACAGTTGAATGATTCCATCTCTTACATGAGATTACGTTTTGTCCCTGGATGGAGCTTTAAATCTGTTATTGATATATTTTTCGAAAAGGCTGTAGAAAATGGGATGGGATGATAACTAGTGAATTATGTGAACGGTTGAAAGTAGTTGATCCAGAATTACCGGCTTTCTATATACTGGCTAAGATTCACAAAACTGATAAATGACAACAGAGGTTTTACTCTATCCTCTAAATATTTGGATAAAGGTTCAATCAAAGACCCCCTGCTCGAAACAATAGGTCTTCCCGGTGGATTCATTATAGTTTTGTGAATCAAGGATAGCACTGAATTTTTGAAATTAATTAATGATATACAAGTTCCTACATGTGCTTATTTATGCACCCTTGATGTCCAATCGCTATACACTAGCATCCCGCATAAGGGTGGCTTAGCTGCAGGTAAATACTGGGCGGATAGTTCTGGATTATTTAATAGGGCTCAAACTGAATTTATACTTAAAATGTTAGGTTTGGTTTTGGAACATAACGCCTTTATGTACAAGACTGAGTGTTTTTTGCAAATCAAGGGTACCACCATAGGTACAAATTTTGCGCCCATTTATGCAGATGTATTTATGGGTTATTTTGAAGACAAAATGATTCATACTGAAGCAAATGAGTACAAACAATATATGAATATGTGGCGTAGGTACCTTGATGATTGTTGATGCATATGGGTGGGAACCATTGAAAAGTGGTACGAATTTGTGGAACACTTGAATAGAAATGAATTTAATATTAAATTCACAAGTAAAGCCCAGTAATTCAGTATTGATTTTTTTGGCTGTAAATGTTACTAAGTTATTGGATGGAACCATGGCAACAAGTTTGTTTAGAAAGCCTTTTTCTAAAAATTCAATATTGAAAGCAAGGAGTTGCCACCCTGCACATTTGATCAAAAATATCCCTAGGGGACAGTTTATGAGGTTGAGACGGTTGTGTAGTAACCAACAAGATTTTGAGAATAAGGCAAAGGAAATGAAAATGAGATTTTCATATATGGGTTATGATAAAAAATCAATAACCGAAGCATATGAGCCTAGTAATATCCAGGACAGAAGTAAGTTGTTGAAAACTGATGAAGTTAAGGTAGATAAAACAGATGATAAATTGAGATTAATTACTACCTTTGGTACGAATACTTTTAAAATCAAACAAATAATAGAGAAACACTGGCCCATTTTGAAAAATTATTTATTTTTTGAACAAATCTCCCCTCTCAGCCCCAAAAGGGCCCATAACAATACCAGAAGAATGTAGAGTCCCTGAAATCACAGGCACTCCGGTTAAAACAGCTCTCTCCAAAGCCAAAAACACAGAATCAATGGGACCGGACGGTGTCCCAGGCTGTGTCCTACACGAGCTTAAAGATGAACTAACCCCTCACCTAAACACACTGTTCAAACTTAGCCTCGCCACAGGTTACGTACCCATAGAGTGGCGCACAGCAACGGTTATTCCGCTCCACAAAGGTGGAGCCACAACAGACCCTGGGAACTATCGCCCGATAAGCCTGACTAGCTTGGTCTGCAAGGCTATGGAGTGCATCATCATGGAACCCATTAACAGAGACATTGGGAACCTTCAAACACTGGACCCTACCCAGTTCGGCTTTGTTAATGGCAGATCATGCCTCCTAAATCTGGTGGACTTCTTTGAGACAGTTACCAAGGCTATAGTCAAGGGAAAGGTGGTACACACAGCCTACCTAGACCTCGCAAAGGCCTTCGACACCATTCCCCATTCTGGTGTGATAGACAAGCTCACCAGCCTGAACTTAAACCCCTATATCCCCTACATCACAAGATGGGTTGCCAACTGGCTCACGGACAGAACCTACATGGTGTGAGTTGCAGGAGCTAGGTCCGACTCTAAACCGGTTACAAGTAGCGTTCCCCAGGGCTCAGTCCTAGGACCCCTCCTGTTCGGCATATACTTCTCAGAGGTACAGGCAAGCACAGGAGAACTATGGCTGACCAAGTTCACAGACGACTGCAAACTAGGGGCTGTAATTGACTCTCCAGCTGACACAGACATCCTCCAAAAGGGTCTCACCGAGACGGATACCTGGTGTCAAAATCATGGCCGCAAGCTAAATGCCAGAAAGTGGATAGTCATCCCCTTTGGAAAAAACAAAGTACCCACAAACTGCCACATAGGTGGTAGTCCCGTAAATACGGAAGACGTAATAAGGGATCTGGGGACCCAGGTAGATAGTAATTTCACCTTTCATAATCACATTGCCAAACTGGTTAGAAAATCCTTTTACGTGGCCCACTTAATCACAAAAGGGTTCGCATCTAGATCAAAAGAGGTCATTGTGCCCCTGTACTCATCACTCATCAGACCCATCATAGAGTACAACGACCCATTTGGCATGTACCTTACAAGACACCTGCAACAGCTGGAAAGACCACAGAACTACCTCACTAAGAGGATCACTGGCCTCAAACAGATGTTCTATGCAGCTTGACTGAAGAAACTCCAGCTGTACTCGGTTGCATACTGCCTACTCAGAGGTGATCTCTGCCTGACATACAAGGCCATGTCCAACCCAGAATTGATGGACATGCTCCACCTAAAGAAAACCTTATCCCTTCGAGCCGCACGCTCTAGGGATCTAAACCTCACCACAGAAATAAATAGGATGTGATGGAGGGATAGATTCCTGTCCCAGAGACTTCACATGCTTTTGAATAAGATTCCAATCTACATTAGGCAGAGCTCCTCACTAACACTCTTCAAAAGAAACCTTGATGAGTGGATGAGAAACAGAAAGTTTACCCCGGGGATCACTTCATTAGCTCTGCTGGACAGAGTCACAGGAAACTAATCTAAGGGTGTGGCAAAAGCCAACACATTCTGGATAGGCTTATAAATACCTACGGGCAGATAGCCTAGTACCTACCTATGAAATAATAGAAGATCATTGTAACTTTGGTTATCGAAGGGGGAACATTTTGGGAGAATATCTGAATAAGTATTAAAGTTCATTTATGGGCATGGAAACACGACGAGAAACATTGAGAGATAGTACCTTCTGTGGCAATTGTACATATTGTAAAATAGTATCTAAAAGGAAATGTTTTACATCAGTAAACACAACTAGGGTATATGACATTAGGGTTTTGGTTACTTGCAATAGTGATTGGATAGTGTTTATGGCAGTATACATATTTGGAGCTTTTTATATTGGACAAACGTTGAGACCCTTTAAACAAAGGACGACCCAACATTTGAGTGATGTTAATTGTAAAAGAACTCGTAGTGCTTTGTATAAGCACTACTTGGAACATACTGGAGCACATTTTATTTTTGTCAGGATTGATAGAGTTATAGGCGAAAATATCAGTGTGGGAAAGAAACATAAAATTTTGGATAATAAAGAAAAAACATGGATACTTAGATTAGGAGCACTTTATAAACCCGGCCTAAATGAAAATTTATAATGGCAGCAAATGAGAATGTATATATGTGTAAGATGCTGTCTTTCATTCTGAAAAGTGAAAAGGAATATATTTGTGCACATATTTATAGTTATATGTATGTATGTATACATTTGTGTGTATGTAAATATAGATGTGGGTGTGTGCATGCATGTGTTGAAAATATCGGTATGTGATCTATGTTTGCACATGTATGTATATATACATATATATATATATATATATATATATATATACATATATATATATATATATATATATATGTGCGTGTGTGTGTATATGTATATTTTTTCTACCTTTTGGAATATAATGCTGTTGAATATATATGCATATTAGTGTATATATGCATTTTTTTCAGATTTCTCTTATTGTGTTTTTTTAGATTCCTCATTTCATTTTTATTCCTTACCCTTCTATATATATATATATATATATATATATATATATATATATATGTACATCGGTATATGTGTGTATATATTAGTTTCCTTTTGGAGTGTACACACACACATATACACACACACATATATATATATATATATATATATATATATATATATATATATATATATACATTTTTGTGCTTATGTGTATTCTATACGAGGTCACTTGAAATTTAACTAACAGTGTTTGTATTTAAAGGCTTGTTGGAGAGACCTCTGGGATTATGTAGCACTGAAGACGCCTATGTGGTGAAACCGGTATGCTTTGCTTATTTAATGTTGGGAACTTCCTGATTTGACATTGGGAAACTACCATTGATGCTGCTATTATCATTGTGGACTAAATAAAATAATATTATTTCGACCCTGTGGTTCCTGCAGTTGTATATTGCAACAGTGGTTGTGGATTGGTGCTTGGTTTGCGTATCTGTAGTGTTTGGTTACACCCGTGCACGTTTCTGGCCTTTTGGAAGCCTTGCTCCATGCACCAACTGTTGGATTTTATATATATATATATATATATATATATATATATATATATATATATATGGTAATGAACACTGGAATTATTAAAATAATCTATCCCCATTCTTATATTATTTTTTATATCCGATAGTTTGAAAGAAGCAATAAAATTAATAGGTTTTTCAGATCACTTAGCAATCTGAATTGAGGTTCAAGAAGAAGAACGCTATATAAGAGTAGTTAACAGTATTAAAAGATTAAATGAAAAAAAAACTGCAGAAAGATAGGAGAGAGATTAATCAATTATGGAAAGATCATGTGGATATGAGAATATTTTATGAATATTGGACGAGTTGGTGCCTAAGTTTTAAAAATATAAAAAGTGTTTTTGGAATGTCAAGATATAAAAAGAATGAAAGAGAAACAAGTACAAAAATTGAATCAGGAAGTGTTCATAGAAGTGTTAAGAGATAGAGATTATTATGAAAAAGAGAAACAGATGTTTAAAATGAATCGGGAGAAAATTTTAAAAAATCTTATTTTAACAGATATATCTTACAAGGAAAATGCAAAGAGGTTGCACCATATTTAAATAAGACAGTGAAAGAGAGTAAGAGAACAATAAGAGAATTAAAGGATGGGAAAGAGTGACAAACAGGAGAAGATGTCAGAGGTAATACAGACAAAAAATACATTTAGAAGGAATGAGATAAAAGGGAGACACAAATGGAAATGTAAAAGACTAAATAAAGAAGATAAAGGCATAAAAGAAAAAAAATTTTGAAAGAATGAAATGATATCTTAAAAGAAGCAAATGCAGAAAAAGCTACTGGATTGGATGGAATTGAATACCATATGCATAATAATATGGAAGAATGGCAAAAATTGTATTTTGTAGAGGTACTAAATTAATATGGGACAGCGCAGTGGTGTAGCAGTTAGCATTATTGCCTCACAGCAAGAACTTTTCCAGTTTGATTTTTGGCTGGAGTACCTTCTGTGTGGAGTTTGCTTGTCCTCCCTGAATTTGTGTCTGTTTCCTCTGGGTGCTCTGGTTTCTTCCCACATTCCAAAGACATGCAATAGGTGGATTGGACACCCTTAATTGGCCCTAGATGAGTGTGCGTGCATGCAACTGTGTGGTGTACCCTCTGAGGATGGTTGGGCCTTGGGCTAGTAACCTGATCTTGTAATGGAGGCCTGGGGAGAAATGCTGCAGACATATATAAGAAATTGGAGACCTATAATATTGATACAGATTATAAGATATGTATGAAAATTATAGGGAAAAGGTTAGGAAATAATTGAGATCAACTACTTGAATATATTATTTTTGGTAAAAATGGAAGTCAAGATTTGTTAATGTTAGTGAGAGAAGTGATAGATGATATTATAAATAGAAAGCCTTAAGTTAAAGTTTTGGTAGGAGATTTATGTAAATTATTTGATAACATACAACATGAGTGTTTTTGGGATGTATTGAAAGAATACAATATAAGTGATCAAACAATACAAATATTTGCTTTAGTGTATAAAAGTAATAATGTGAGAATAACATTAAATGGATGGTTAAGTAAGTATAAGATGTTGGATAAGGCATGGATATCCACTGAAGTAGTGTTTTTTATTTGCAGAGATTATGAATCTAGTACTTAATACAATGAAAAAATAAGGAATTCAATTGCCAGTTATTCTTATTTATATAGGTAATATACTTTTAATTACTAAGAATAAAGAGTGAATAGAAGAAGGGATTAAAAGATTAAACCAGCATTCAAAAGTGTTTGGATTGTGTATAAATAAAGATAAAAGTGCAGTTGGATTATTTATAAATAAAGATAAAAGTAAAGGGATTGAAATAGCAGTTAATATTGAAGGTGTTCAGTTTAATGAAGAGGTTAAATGTTTTGGGATAAAATTTTGGACTTATGTGCATAAAGTAAAACAAATGGAGAAGATTATACAAAAAGTAGGGAATAGGGAAATAGATATGCTACACCTAAAGAAATCCCAATCCCTCCTTGCCACACACTCCAGGGACCTAAACCTCATTACCACAATAAACAGAACATGCTGGAGGGACAGTTTCCTAACCCAGAGACTTCCCATACTCTGGAACAAAATTCCCATTCATGTCAAGCAGAGCACTTCACTGGCCCTCTTTAAGAGAAATCTTGATGAGTGGATGGGCAATAGGAAATTCACCCCGGGGTTCACTTCAGTGGCCTTGCTTGACAGGGGCACTGGGAACTAACTTTGGGTGGCATGATGCCAGGAAATCTTCTTGGGCTAGGCTTATATAGGCTCCAGGGCCGTTAGCCTATTACACACCTATGAACCTATATGTGTGTTTTGGAAGACATATAAGTTGGCTTACAAGATGAAAGTATGTTTAATAAACTCAGTTCTGTTGGGGAAAACAAGTATTCAGAAAGTGCATATATGGTACTGTTAAAGTATGAGAATTTGTCTCTTGCATCTTCATTTAATGGGAATCAAAGTTAAATGTGGTTAGAAGAGGGGTTTTGTATGTTAAAGAAGAAATATGTTAAAGAAGAAAAAATAGCATTTAGGATTAGTTAATCTGATTCTTCCTGTTGCATCTTTGAGTCTTCATAAAGTATTGAAAGGATTGATAGAAGAGAATAGAGATTTGATAAATGTAATAAAAAATATAAAGACATTTGGGGAAAGATAGGCTTAAGGAAAAATGGGAAGGCTATTTAAATGAGAAAATGAAAGAATATCAAAATACATTTTTATGGAAATTAAATATGAAAAATGTAAAAAAAATAGGAAAGAATAGTATTTGAATATAATGAATAAACATTATTGTATTTATCCATGGAGACAATTAGAGTGTTAAACAAGAAGAGCTGTAAAAGTAAGATTTGGGTGGTTTAAGAAAGTTTATGAATGTAAATATTTTTGTGGAGATTGACAATAAGTAAGTTGCCTGTTAAAGCTAATATGCCAAAACAGAATACAAGAAAGAGTATGCAATTATTCTGCTGAAATTGAAACAACAGAACATGTTTTTGAATTGTAAAAGACTCAAAGAATTGTGGGAGAAAATTTGTGAAAATAAGTTATTTGAAGGTATCAAAAGCATGAAAAATTTAAATGTAAATATGTTAGAATATAGGTATTATGGTAATGAAGGACAGGAGGACATGAACATTGATAAAAAATGTTTTATGGAATGAAAGTCTAAATGAAATGAAATGTAGTGGAAAATGGATATTGGAAATTTTGAAGCATGTATGTTTTTTGGTTGTGGAAGCAAGGATGTTGGGCGAATTCAAATGTGTATGATGTATTAAATTGTAAATGGACAGTAATTGAAAAGGTAGAAAAATATGTATTTGTAAATAATGTAAATATGATGTACTGATCAGTAAAGAATCTGTACTCTTTGGAATTACTAGATAGCAGCAGAGGACTCCTACAGTAGGAAGGAAGAGGTCCAAGGGAAGCAGCAGAATGGAGGAGGAGAAAAAAGTAGAGAGTTTGGAGAAAAAATTGACATGGAATATTAAAATGCAGATGAGATGGCAGGTAATGTTTTTTGGAAGTGCTGGGTATGGTAAGGTGGAGAAGGAAGTCAGGTGATGTGGCAGCAGAGAATGTAGCATTTAGAATTTATGCAGCAGTGACAAAAAGTAAAAAAGGAAAGCAGCAACAAGTGAAAAGGAGTCTGGCTTTGTGGAAGCAGAGAATGCAGTAGTTAAACCGTATGCAGCAGTGACAGCAGGTAAAAATGAGAGCAGCAACAAACTAAGTAAAATAGTTTTTAAAAAGAAAAGCTTACTGTGAGAGGTAAGTACAAAAATGACACTGTAATAGGTATGTGTGGGTCAGTTTGATAACTGTAACTGTTCTGGGTTTTAAAGCTCAAGAAATTTGGTCTTATATACATATAAGGACAGAGACTTTTGTGGCTTAACATTTGAAACTGATAATGAGATTAACTTACAGAAAGTGGAGATAGGAAGCTGTTTTACATATGAAGATACATGGTGCAACACTTGCAAGTGTTATTTTGTGGCTGGTCTTAGAGGGACATGAAGAAGTGTGGGCCAGTCTGTCATGTTTCATTTGTGGGGTTTTTCTTTTTTAATTAATTGCGACAAGGTACAGTGTAACAAGTGGGAGGGGGGGAGACATTCAGCAAGGAGGTATGTGGGGACACGTTTGGATGGATGGCTTGTCAATAGCAAACAGTAAATGATGAAAAAAAAGGAGGGAAGAGAAGAAAAAGTACATAAGGAAGGACAACAAGAATTTGGGAGAGATGATGAAGTAGGTGAAGAAGAAACTGTAGAAAAATATGGAGGGGATGAGAGAGATTGCATGCAGTAAGAGAGGTATTGAAGTTAATATTTTTTTGAAGTTCTAGCCAGTGAAATATCTTATTCTGATTATCAAGGATTATTTATACATAAACCCAGGAAAATATTCAGTAGGGGAAAGAATAAAAATAAAAAACCCTCAAATTTAAAAATATTTCTTCTAAAAATTGAAAAGCAATAATTTTAGAACGTAAGGATACTGGAATGATGTACTAACTGTGATATGGATGTTATTCTGCTGGCGACAACATTAGATTCCTGACAATTAAAAAAAAACAAACAGAAAAATTGGAAATATAATATGCAAGTTAAGAAGTGAAAGTTGTTCTGGAGTAGTTATGTTGTGTATAAAAACAGATAAAATACTAGATGTAAAGATTGGTAAGGATGAGAAGAATTAACTGTCGTGGATGTGAGGTAGAGAGAACATTTTTATAGAATTGTAGCATTATATGCATATGTAACTATCAAGGGAGGAGAGAATCTGATTCACCAAATGTTAGACTATGTCGTGGTTAACCTGAAAATTATAATTACAGGGGACTTTAATTGTGATTTAAGGGGAAGACAAAAAAAGGAAATGTGTTAGAAAATACAAGAAGTGATAAAATGTGGTAAATTAGCTATGTCTAATAAAGGTTAATGAACTTCATAGATGGGGCAGTTGGATATAAAATTTATTATTTTGTTGTTATCAGAAGGCTTGTAGGTAGCAGATGGTGATACATTTGTGCTGGGTTTTTCATACCATTTAGCAATGTTGAATAGAGGTGATGGAAGAATGGGAGTATATTAAAATAAGGAAGGTAATAAAAAGAGTAAATAAGAAATCGAAGGTGTTGCAGTTATGGAAGGATCAAATAACTATGAAAGCTTTGTATAAAAATCTGGTTTGTGTGGTGGGTTGCATTTAAAAGAAATACAAAAATTGATCTGATGTTGTCAAGTTTCATTCATTCCTCAACATATGTGTTCAGGTCCAACATCTGGATTCGACTCGCCTGTTACTCCAGCCCTGGAGCTCATTTCCTACCCACAGTACACCATGCCTAACTTCCCTCAGATCTTGGTTGCCATTTTCATGACCAGACGTGGTTGACTACTGCTCGAGCATTCATATTAAGGTAAGTGTTTTTTTTTTTTTTTCTTAAACTTTATCATTAATCGCCGTCAGTAAATCTGTCTCTAATAATCTATTTTTTTTTTATACTACTCAACTTTAATCTCTATACATACACTTGTGAATGTATTCTTTTTACCATTGTTGGTAGGCCATTCCTACTCCTGTATATCCCTTTCTCTTAAGACTGTTATACTCTTCCTTTTTCTAAATTAAAAAAAATGTCTAGCCTTTTTCCTTCTACTTTAGTGGCAGTATTTAGTAGTTCCTATTGGAACAGATATTGTGGTTTGTTTGAGGATATCTGATTCTTTAATATTTCACCTGTGGCGATGTTGGAAAAAGGGTTTTATAAAATATACAAAATGAGGGCACAACATATCATTGTCAGATACTCTCTCTTTGTGCGTGTACTGCTTAGGGCTTGAGCATTTAGATAAGGAATCTGACATTTGTAATGGTTTCACCCCAAGAGCCTTAAACAAAAGAAGAGATAAATTAATTCTGAAAGTTCTTTTGCCAACTACTTTTTCTCAGGCCATCGCTGGAGTTCAGTCTCTAAAAGCTAAATCCAAGGACCATTCAAAAAGGTCCAGGTCTTCTGATTCTATAGCTTCGACTTCGTCTGAGCCAAGCAAAAAGGAAAAATCGGATTAGACATCCCTATGATCCAGCCATGCTCAGATCCAATGACATATCTGGCAAGTCCTTCCTCTGATCCGAAAAAATGTACTACAGGTCTGAAGTCTTTGCTACGAACTGTATATTCACCCTCAGTGGATCTGGCACCATCTGGGATGCCCTCCCCTTTTCTTGAGCATCGCTCAAGGCCCCCATTCAGTAGTGTTCTCTCATTCCTCCAGAAGTATCACGGAGGCTGATGTGGAACGGATGGTGAGGAGATTGTTCATGGAGGAATTTCAGAAGGGAGTCTTTATGGTCCTACCCCCTTGAGTCAAAAACATTGTCCATCAACTATTCCTCTGGCCCAAGCTGTGGGGTTAGAGTCCTCAAATCCGAGTATTCCGGACCTTTCTGTGTCAGATCCGAAAAAAGGTTTCTTTTCGGATCCAGTAGTTACTGTGAGCTTACTGGCTTTGACATCTTTGGATCCAAGAGACCCTTGGAGCTGAAACTTCCAGGTCAGATCCAGGGGGATAGGTTCGACTCCAAGATTTTTGGAGCCAATTCTTCCTCTCAGAGCTTTGGCACTGGACAGCTTGACTCCAGCTTCCAGCTTTGTCAGACGGCTCTCAGAGCAGAGGGTGCTGGCGGGCCAGAAACTCATTTTCTTGTCTGTGTTGACTTCCTTCCCTCTGTATTGATCAGCTTTCAAGGTTTTGAAGAGGGTTTTCTCTGCTGTGGCAGGTCAAGTGAGTCCTTCCCCCTTGGATCCACCTTCAGCATCTCACCTGACTTTGCACCATGATTATCAGCATTCTATGCAACTGAGACAGCCAGCACAGAGCTTCCAGACCACTGAGCCGGGTGTTATCATCTCTTCTGATACTTCTCCAGATCATCCCACTGAAGAAGTCCCTAGGAAGAGGACGTGTGCAGGAGGAGACACTTGGACTACCCCAGGAGTCTGTCACTGAGGATATTGACTTTGATAAGGGAGAATGGTCTCCCAAATCACCACCCGATGAAGTCTCATTTGGAGGCATCCTTGAGATCCTAAAACAGAAAGGTGGGTGGTCTGCCCAATACCCAACTCCTGAAGCTTCATTATTTCTGGAAGCTTTTGAGACTGGCCCGTCTATCTCCTGGGTCACTCTGCCCACTAATGAACTCATTGATTTCATTTTTAGGTGGACATGGAAGGAACCTGATATGATTGAGCCAATCCCCAAGAGACCGGACAGGATTTTGGCTCCACCAATAGGAAGAAAGCATTGGAGTAAAGGCGTACTGGTTGATGCCATGATCGTGTCAGCAGCTACAAAGAAGGAACTCTTGAAATCGAGTTCCACTGTTCGTCCCCATAATGGAGAATCTAGGGCTCTGTACAGATTAAGGAAGTGAGTTTATGCTTCTTCGACTTTATCGATCCATTCACTGAACTATTTGTCACATTTCACGAGATCACAAAGGGACTTAATTAAGGAAATTTCAAACTTCCTTTCAGAAACCACTACTGCAGAGGCTCAGACGTCTGTAGCCTTACAGTTGGCTAACCTTCATTCTATTGCACATTCGTCCATGAGGCTCATTTTACATGTGGAAAAAGGTGCTTCAAGGGCTTTGGGTTCAGGCATTTCCATAAGGATGCATGCCTAAATGTGCCGGTGTGATTTTCTGGAGCCCTTTAATTCATCTTTCATCAAGGCTCCCTTTGGCCCCACAGTGAAAGACACTCTCCAGTGCGGGAAGGACAGAAAGACCCTGTCTGCCATGGGCTTATGTTTTTTAACCCCTCTACTGACCTTTTCCAGGAATCAACTGGACAGTCGAAAGACGTGGTTCAGGAAGTCTCACAGTCCTTTACAGGACACACGTGGAGGTAGTTTCCGCAGAGACAGGGGGAGAGCAATAATGGTAGAAGATGCCCCTGTGGCACAGGAGGCCGTCAAAACTGAGGATTTAGAGATACTTTTTCCTGATAGAGCCTATTCAGCACTCCTAAACAGCGGTCCATTTGCCTTCCTGTGGAGGCAGTTGGGGGGCATTATCTCTGTACCAAGAAGCCTGGATAAACATAACAAATAACACTTGGGTGCAAAGAATCATTTCCAGAAATTATATTACTCCGTTTTCCATTCCAACCCCATTACCCAAGAAAATCCCCAATGTTCCACCGAATCAGAGGGAAGCAGCAGCACTGGAAATTCAAAAGTTGCTGGAAAAGAGAGTCATCCAAGAAGTCCCTCCAGACCAAATAGAATCCAGAACTTACTCAATATTCTTTTTAGTGCCAAAGAAAACAGGGGACTGGAGACCGTTTTTAGATCTCAGTGTGTTAAACAAATCGATTTGACACCAAGTTCCAGATAGTCACAGTGCAATCCGTTCTGCCCTTTCTGAGCAAGGACGACTGGATGTGTTCGATAGACCTTCTATATGTGTACTATCACATAAAATTGAACAGATGAACCAGAAAGTACTTACACTTCTGGTTGGTAGCCAATCATTACCAGTTCAGAGCACTGCCCTTTGGTCTTACCACAGTCCCCAGGGTTTTCACCAAGTGTATGGCAGTAGTGGCAGCTCACTTGAGACTGTAGGGATTCCACATTTTTCCATATTTGGACAACTGGCTCATTACTGCTCTGACCAGGCATCAACTGGTTCAAGCCCAAGACTAAGTGTTGCAGACTTGTTCAAATCTTGGATTAACCATCAGTCACAACAAATCACAATTACAACTGACCCAGGCATTGGAATTCATAGGAGCTATAGTCAGTACCGTATCTATTGTGGCATCTCTTCCCCTATCGAGAGTACAAACAGTAAGATATCAAATCAAGAAAATCATTTTCAGTACCAAAATTTTAGCTCAGTTGATTCTAGAAGGCCGAGGATCAATGTCAGATCCTTTAGCAAGATATCACATGCGAATCCTACAATGGATGCTACAAACACAATATCAGTTCTCTCTCAACCCATGTCAATAAAGATACGAATAAATTTGGTGTGCAAATGGTATATTTCATGGTGGATGCAGTCACAACAGCTGTTGCTAGGTTGTCCTTTTGTTCTCCCTCAACCCAAGGCCATAGCAACCATGGACACTTCCCAAATAGGGTGTGGTGGAGCATTTTCTGGGGAAGACTGTCCAAGGCACTTGGCCTCCCAGAGAGGTCAGTTTGCATATCAATCTTCTGGAAATGAGAAAGGTACTGTTGGCATTGTGAGCATTCCAAGACAATCTCCCTCTGGAAATGATTGTGCTTCAAATGGACAACATGTCAGTCGTTTGGTACATTGACAAACAAGTAGGAACCAAATCTTACACCCTGTGTCGAGAAGCCCTAAGTGTGTGGCAATGGATGATTTCCTCCAACAGCTTTTTAATTGCAGTGCACAATCCTGGCAAATCCAGTGTGATAGCAGACAAACTGAGAAAGTCCGTTATACTACCTCACGAGTGGTCTCTCAACAACAGAGTAACAGACATGATTTTCCATAAGTGGGCCAACCTTGTTGTGATCTCTTTGCATCTCCCCGAAACAATAAGTACAGCAGCTTCTTTGCCCTAGGCCCCCCATGGGGGGAGTCACTATGGGGTGCTGTACTCCATGATTGCCCCCCTGTTTTTTTATTTGCTTACCCCCCCCCCCAACTTATTTAATCCTCAAATTCCTTCAGAAATCAGCCAGGTTGAAAATCATCCTTATTGCACCTTACTGGCCTTGACAAATTTGGTTCCCCTTCCTTTGGTCTCATCTTCGGTACCCACCTTGATTCTGGATCCAGCTTCAGACCTGCTGTCTCACCCAACAGGCATGATTTACCCAGACATTTCAAACCTCAAACTCCCTGCACGGTTTCTCCAATTCCATTAATAACCAGGCAACCTATGCTGTCTTCACCTGTCTGTTCTATTCTGTTATCTTCCATAAACCCTCTACGAGAAATCTCTACAGAAGTAAATGGAGAAGATTTGTGTATTAGGCAGAGCAGAATTAGGTGGAACCATTTTTAGCCCCGATACATTCTGTTCTTGAAATTTTAATGAGTTTGTTTAATGAGGGTGCCAGTTCATTGACAATTAAACTCCAACTCGCAGCCATTTCAAATTTCCATGTGGAATTTCAGAATTCTTTATTGGCTTCCTCCAAAATATGCAAAGCATTTTTGAAAGGTACTCTTATACTTAGACCTCCTTACAAATATCCTATACCACAAGTCTCCCTTTGAATCTGCAGCTAAATGTGATATAAAATTCTTGACCTAGAAGACTATCTTTTTAATGGCAATTACATCTGCTAGAGGGATTTCAGAACTTCAGGCATTATCTTCTAAGCCCCCATAATTGATTTTCCACAAGGATAGGATCATCTTATGGTACCGATGCCTCCTTCCTGCCTAAGATGGTGTCAGAATCCAACAATAGCCAAACCACTAACCTGCCAGTATTTTTCCCAAACTTTACAAATAAAGTAGAATATATGCTCTTACTGGATGTTCATAGGCAATTCCATTTTCATATGCACCGAAGAAAACATATTAGAAAGTCTGACCAGCTCTTTGCTTCCTTTGCTCATCGCAAGATGGACAAATCAGTCACAAAGATAACTTTATCCAAATGGTTGTAATTATATCTCTTTTGTCTACACTAAATTGAATCTCCCCCTACTGAAACCATTAAATGCTCATTCCACTAGATCTATGGCAACTTCCACCGTATTGCAGTATAGAGCATCCATGGATGATATTTGTACGGCTGCTACTTGGTCAAATCCTCATATCGTTTTCACTTATTACAAACTAGATCTGGTCTTGAGGGGAAGAGTGACCTTTGGCTCAATCGTACTCAGGAATATCCTTCCTTAGAGTCCACCCAGAAATGCAAGTAGCTGGGGACTCTGTCCCATACATTGAGGAGTGAATGAAAATTGACAACATCAGATAAAGAAATTGTGTCCTTACCACAACATTCCATCTGTGCTGTCCATTTTCATTCTTCCTTGGCACCCCAACATCCATCCCCCTCCATTTCTCACAATCGACTTCTGGAGGAATGAGACCTTTAAGGACACTAAGGAAACTTTATGTCCCTTTTGCTGATCTCCAGTTATGGCAGTTCCTTTATAGTATCTCTTTGTCTTTCTCTTTCTCTCAAGCTGTAATAGGATCTGAGGGAAGGTAGGCATGGTGTATTGTGGGTAGGAAAGGAGCTTGAGACTTTGTTGGTCAGATCACTGTATATGATCCGAACCCATACAGTAAGGAAGAATGAAAATGGACAACACAGATGGAACATTATGGTAAGTACATAACATCTTTTTTTTCCCCAGTGGTAGGGGTGAGATGATGCAATAAAGTAAAAGATAGTGAAATAGGGGACATTTATAGAAATGTACGAGAGAATTTAGAGAATAATACAAGAGAGTATTATGGTATGGAAAAAGAAATATGTAAAAGAAATCAAGAAAATTTTAAGGCAGTACAGTTTATGCAGTAATATTATTTACAAGGGTAGAAGGGAGAAGGTATATGCATATTTGGGTAAAATAGTGCATAGGATATTAGCATAATGAGAAAAAAATGTCAATGGAGAAAGTAAAAAGAACACAATAGCAGATAATGGGTATTATGGTGCAGCATGTGGAAAATATATATAACAGTGTAAGGATGGACTTAATAGAGAAATGGAAAGTAACATTTCCAGAATGAGTTAAAAAAGGGTTTGAAAAATAAATTACTATTAGTGAATAGATGAAGTTCTTGGGAAAATAAATGTTGATTCATTATCTGGCCCAGATTGTATAGTGGATGAAGTGTACAAGAAATGAATGGACTGTCAAAGAGTGGTTTTATAAATGTACTGAGTGAATGGTTGTAGTGAAATATTAAAATTTATATGGAAGAAGGATGAGAAGAATGAAATAAAAAGGAGACCCATCATACAAAATAACTTGAAATATTTTTTTTCTGGGAATAATACAGAGGAGGATGGAGGGAAGGATGAAGGATATTATGGAAAAAGTAAATATGGTATAAAAGGGAAGTGTTTAAGTTAAGTACTGTTTCTGGCTGTGCGAGAAACTGTGTATGATATAAGTAAAAGAAAGGATATGAAACTTATGGTAGGTGAAATTAACAAAGCATTTGATACAGTAGAACATGATGCTTTTTGGGATGTTTTGGAAAAGTATGGAATAAATAATTGAATTAAGAGAGTGTCTATGTCAGCATATGAGAATAATAAAGTGAGAGTGTTTGTGAATGGGTGGCTGAGTAAAGAAATGTATACGAAGTGTGGTATAAGACAAAGGTATTTCATGAGTGGAATATTGTTTGCATTGGTAATGAATGTGATGGTGAGTGAAGTAGCTTATAAATGAGAGATGCTCAACATGTGTACCAGTAATCTTGGCATACACAGACACTATGGTTAAGAACAAAATATAGATGAGTGAAGTATTGGTTTGTCTGAATGAATGTTTGAAGGAAATGGAAATGAACTTGAATAAAGATAAAAGTATTTGAAAATTTGGGGTGGGTGAAGTTTTCAATAAATGAATAATTTTTGCTAAGAATAAAGTTTGGGAAAAATTATATTGTTATGAGGCAGTGGAAGGGTTTGATAAAAGAAATGAAAGAAATATGTCTTCTGTTGATGATGTATAGATTAGCATTCAGGAAAAAGGGCTATCCGGTATTTGGTATTAATGGGAAAAAACAGCATACATGTCAAATTTTTGTATGATCCCAGTAAAATATGAAACAGATTTTTTTAGCTGATGTTTTCTTTCATATGGGGTGTAAGATTAAAGCCAGTGAATGAAAAGAGATGCGTTACATATGACTTTGGATGATGGGGGGATTATCCAGTTGTTTAATAAGTTTTTTTTTTACTTTTATAGAGAATTAAAGTGGGTAAAGAAGGAGAATGGTAATTTAATAGTGAGAATGTTTAAATGTAAGTACAAAAATCTGGGAAATAATGAGAATAAGAAAAAGAATATGAAATAGAAGAAATTAAAAATTATCAAGAAAAAGTGCTAACATGGAAAAATTGGTGAAAATAACAGAAGGATTTGTTATAATAATAATAATGTAATAAAACAATATTATCACATAAATCTGTGGTACATTTTATCAGAAGAACTAGTTAAAGCCATTAAAGTAAGGAAAAAGTAGTGTACCAAGACAGTGGAGTTCAGGTTTATTAGTCTTTTTAGTCTTCTAAGTGGGGGTATTTATTTATTTTTGTTTATTTATTTTATTTTACATTTGTTAACTGGGTTAGTCTTGCTGAGCTTTTGGCTCATTTTCAGCAGAGACCTGGGGAGAAAAGCTCCTCAGGACTAGAAAACAATTTATTAAATTTTAGTAACATAATAACAATCAGCTATAGGATCTTACAAGCAGAGTCCTGAAGAGAAAAAAGCTCCTCTGGCAATTCAATTATACAGAGTATTAACAATTGGCAGACAAGTATGTGAGTTGTTACTAAACAGACTAGACAGGTAGGTTGTTTTGAGACCGTAAGAATCAAGAGTGGTTGGATATAGAGGAAGGGAAGAGGTAGAAGAGGCAGGGGAATAGTTTTAGAGATACATTAAGAATGAGGTGGTGAAATAGGTGAAAGGATGGTGGTTTCAGGGTGGATGGCCACAGTGGCAAGACCACTTTGTTTTTAGGTATTTTCTTGTGGCTAATTTGAAACCTGTGCTATGCTGGAGGGATTTTATTTCCAAGGGGAGTTGGTTCCAGGATGTAGCTGGGTTATAGTTATAGAGAAAGCAACCTATTTTGGTTTTGGGTTTGTAGATGTCTAATAATTCTTGATTTGAGCTGCGTAGTGTCCTTGCAGGGGAATATTTGGATATGATAGTGGAGAGGCTGGGGCAGAAGGAAGGTTTATAGAGGATAGAGTGGATGATTTGTAGTTGGTATAGTTGGAGCCGCTGAGGGAATTCTAGCCAGTCTAGTTGCTGTAATGCTAAGCAGTGGTGTGACTTGTAGGTTTGGTTAGCTGCAAATCTGGCGATCTTATTATAGGTAGTGTCAAGCTTGGAAATAAGTGTAGAATTTAGGTTTGTGAATATGTGGCAGCTGTACAGGAGTGTTGGGAGTAATAAAGCCTGGGAGAGAGTTATTCGGGCAGTGTTAGGTAAGTATTTCTTGCTACGGATTAGGTGTCCAAGTTTCTGATGAGTTCTTTTTACCAAGTTAGTAATATGGAGATCAAACTTAAGCTGATCTTGTATTGTAACACCTAGCAATTTAGTACTCGATTCAGCTGAGATGATAGTGTTGTTGCAGGATAAGATGGTAAATGTACTTTTGAGTGTGGTGATGTTTTTAGGGAGGAAGAGTAGGAGCTTAGTTTTTTTTGGATTAAGTATTAGTTTGTTATCACTAAGCCAAGTCTCAGTGTTGTGGAAGGATGCCTGAGTAGTTGAGTGGAGGTCAGTTGGGTTGTCATTAATGGTTATAACAGTTGAGTCATCAGCATATTGCACAAGAGATGACTGGGGACAAGAGTAGAGCAAGTTGGTGAAAATATTAAAGACTAGTAGTATGGACCCTTGGGGGACTCCCATTTGTACAGTGAGAGGGGAGGATAGTGCAGAGAACCACTTAACTGATTTCTGACGGGTAGAGAGATAGATGGAGACCCAGGAGATAGTAGGAGGATAGAAATGTAAGTTAGTGAGTTTATCTAGAAGGAGTGGGTGAGAGACCGTGTCAAAGGCTTTAGAAAGGTCAAGGAATAGGCATGAGACAAGTTTATTGTTATCACAAGCCAGGGAGACTATGTTGATGAATGATATGAGTGCAGTTGTTGTACTATGCTTGGGATGGAAACCATGCTGTGTGGGTGTGAGAAGGTTTTCCTGGTGAAGGTAATGCATTACCTGCTTGTGAATGCATTTCTCTAGAATTTTTAAGAGTGGAGAGTATATGGCAATTGGTCTGAAGTTGGATATGTCTGAGGAGTTGCCCCCTTTGTGAATGGGTAGAGTAAAGAAATTCTTCCATACAGTGGGGACATAAGATTCAGAAATGGATCGGTTGATTAAGAAGGATACAGGATAGGTAAGAGGTTCAGAAGCAATCTGCAGGAAGTAAGAAGGTCGCTTGTCAACAGATGGGGAGCAAGTTTTAAGTTTAGAGAGTAATGACTTTACATAGTTAGTTGATACTGCTTTTAGAGAGAAGGAGTTAGGAGGGTTTGGAAGAGGTGTAGAGTTTGTGGGGGTGCTAGTGTTGTTTCTGGGGGTGAGAGAATTTATTATGGAGGTTATTAAGTTTATAAAATGATTCTTAAATTTGTTGGCTATGTCTTCAGGTGTTGCACTGGGACATGGGTTAGGAGAGGAGGGGTTTCCTGGATGAAGAGTCTGTTTAATAGAGCTCCAGAATTTCTTTGGGTCTGATTTAAGAGTAGAGGGAGGATTTTGTCATAATGGATGATTTTTTTAATTTTATTTCTGAGTTCTTTATATTTCTGAAGAAGAGAAGGAGACCTAGTTTTAGTCCGCATTTTCAAATCCTATCCCGATCTTTCATGAGGGTTCTGGTAGATTTAATGAGCCAGGGAGCAGTATAAGATTTAATTCTAATTGTGAGAAGATGACCAAGGGAGTTAATGTTTAGGAATGTAGTGTTGAAGGAGTGGACAGCTTCATCTAAAGGAAGAGTGGTGAGGTAAGACCAGTTAATTTTGGAGAGTTGGTGAATAAAGGAGTTAGGACAGAAATGAGAAAGTGAGCGGGTGGTAATAAATTTGTTAGGTTTGGTAAGGTGGGGAGTATGTCTGGTAACTGTTATAGGACAGTGGTCGCTGAGGGCATTTGGAAGGGTTTGAGAGTTATGATAGTTTTGAGAATGGGAGACCCAATATCCAGTCAAGAAGAGAGCTAGGTAGGTGAGATTTATTAATGTAGGTTGGGGTTGTGATTAGCTGCTCAAACCCATGTAGGTTTATACAGGAAGTAGTGTTGGGAAATTGTATTGTAAGCCAATCAATATTTACATCTCCCAGTATAATTATTTCATTGTTGATTGTATGCATACCTCTCAACCTGGAAATATCAAAAGTCCGGACAAGGCCTATGAAAAATAGGTACAAATCTCTACGCTGATTAATTTAAAATTTGCATACATAATTACACAACTCCGCCTACTCCAATGGAAGTGTGGGATACAACGTTTCAAACGCAGACTGAAGAACAGTGCCAAAATATAGCACCAGAGACTCCCTGTAGCCATTCCGATGTCCCATTACCTGGCTATTTCACATCATTTACCATAAACACTAATGTGTGCATACTGCTTTACTACAATGATTATTTGGATTATATTTTTTTTATATTTTATAGCACAATGCACAAACTGTAATAGATATCTGGCTGCTAAACAAAGCAATACTGTCTCACAATGAAAATAGATTCGGCATTAAAACTTCTCTGCCCTTAAAACTCTCATTCACTGAAACAGCATTGAAACCCACAGATTACCTTTGGGCTGTATTCAAATCAGAAGCCCCTTGCACATAAAACAAGAAACATACATGCGTTCTTTGATACACCTTCCTGATTTTATTATATTCCTTGTATAATACAGCACACTTGTTAGACTTAAGTTAGAGCGCATTTTAAATTTATTGTTTAAACATTTTTCCAGTAGGCAATGAAACAAAATGCATGAACAAATAATGACAAAACTGCCTTATTCAGAACACTTCCATGATAGTCTACCTATACACACACATACTATATATATATATATATATATCACAGTAGTGTAAGCCATAGGCATGTTGCACAGCTTCTTGCACTTATTTTTAATTGGGGGGTGGGGCAAATGGCAAAACAACAGGGACGCATTTTAAACATAACTTGAATAAAATATTATCATCATGCATTTCACTGCCAAGTCTTGAACCAAGGTATCTCTACACTACAGTCAGAACAACGTACCACTAAACCAAATCAACAGTTTGCTGAAAGACAGGAAGACAAACTTAAATGGCTATCATTTAGTGAATTCATTTCACACTCTCAACCTCTTAGCACAAATAAACAGAACAAAGCCAATAATGGGGGAATACAGCCCCAAAATATTTCAAATGCTGATCTTATAAACTTAAAACAAAACCTTTTATTCTAGCAATTTTCTACCATTTATTTTATGAAGAATATGAAGCTTGAAATTGAAATACAAAATACCATTACTCTGTTTAGCCAACAATGCAGTGCCTGTTACCATGAGCCAGTCTGAATGCATGTTTTCATGTACCCACACCTTGTTGAGGTAGAACTTGCACATTCTATCAGAGGGTACTCGTTAGATGAAAATGGTCTTATTTCCTCTTATGGTGCTGCCTTCACGAGAACATAAGCTGCCATTTTAATTAAAATTATCTTGGGCACAGTCAGTGCTAAAACTATTGTTTTGAAGACCTGGCTGAAAATTACATGCCTTTTTTCACAAGGGCTGCTTCTGGCAGGGTTTCACGACATAATACACAAACACATACACGCACACACACTTTCTTCCTTACCTGTTTCCCCCGCATAGTGAAGCAAAAGTCCCTCTCTTGGCAGCATATTCAGCAGTCCCTCTCTCAGCAGCATAAAGCAAAGCAGAAGAAGCAAGTCAGCAGTTCTACGTCCATCTCTCAGCAGCATTTTCAAGGCAAAGCACTTCCTGGCAGTGAAATCCCTCTTTCGGCAGCATGTTCAGCAGTCCCTCATCCCTCTCTAGGCAGTATAAGCAAAGCTTCTTCCCTCGAAACAAGTCAGCAGTTCTGAGTCCCTCTCTCGGCAGCATTTTCAAAACACACAGCACTTCCCGCCTGCTCGCAGCCAGCCGGAAATGATGTGAGCTCCTTGAGCTCAGTTCCGACTGGCTGGTACTGCTGTCGGAGCTGACGTCATTGCGCACGTGATGACATCAGCTCCGACAGCGTGAAATTTCAAAAAATAAAAAAAACAGCAGCAAAGAAATCGGAAATGAAGTGGTGCCACTCTGGAATCGTGACACCCCTTCATTTGGACCCCAAAACTCAGTAAAAAACAAGTAATTTGGGATGGTTGGGAGGTCTGATTGTATGTGAGAGGTGAGATAGGATGTTCTCAAGTATGTTAATATTATCACCATGGGGAATATTTAACTATGTTAAAATGCTTTTACCCTATGTAAACATATTCTATCTACATTTTCTATCTATCTTTTATCCCCTTTTTCCCTTAACTTTACTACCTATCTACCTGTTTACCTTCTAACTTCCTTTTTTTAACACTTCTAACTACCAGCTTTTCTTTCCCTCAGCTAACTACCAATTCTGTCTTCTAGCCTTCTGACCGATGATTATGTTATTTAGCTTTACTACAGATATCCTTAACTCAACTTTATACTTTGGTGCCTGAGCTTATCTCCTCAGCCACATAATGTGTACTCTGTTTGAACTCTGTTTGTTACCTAGTTAAATTAGTCCAGACAAACTTTATTTTGTCTTTGTACATTTTTGTTTTTTGTTTTGTTTACAAAAAAGATTGATTTATTTAGTAAAGTATTCCTCATGTATTGTCTTAGTCTGATAGTGGAGCTTTTCTCCTCGGGCCTCTGCTGAAAATGGACATGTATCCAGCCAGACTAGCCCGGTTAACAAATGTAAAATAAAATAAATAAATAAAATAAATAAAATATTGATTGTCGCAGCGACAGTTATTGTGTTGAAACTGTTAAGTTTGAAGTTGGTCAGTAAGAGTTCAGCTGGTGAGAAGGAGGGTAAGTCTAGTGTGGGACTGATTTGGGAGAGACAATTGGAGTAAAGTATGGAGACTCCTTTTCTTTTAGGTCAATCTAATCTAAGAATATTATAGCCAGAATCTAATCTAATGATATTATAGCCAGTACTAATACACATAATAACTTTATAAGTTATGAGAGAATGTAGAAATGAAGACTGGTTTGGATTGGAGGCAACATGCCTAAGGAAGGTAATTTCACTGCAGTTATGGGGAAGCAGTGTCTAATGAGATTTATGAAGGAGTATGAGTAGATGTGTCTTTGTTTGATTTTCAGTAGAGCATTTGACAGAGTGGAGTATAACTTATGATTAATTTGAGAATTGACTCCACTTCATCTACTGCATCAAGAACTGGTTGTATGGTAAAACTTTTGTTAAACACCGTTATTACATGATTACATAAGACATAGGCTAAAAGGAAAGAAAACAAATTAACATTTTCCATTGACGTACATTGTACATCACTTATCTTTTCTTTGTAATTGTCATCAGTCCAACATTACATACATTGGTGTACCACTCAGGTGGTGTATGCTGTTAAATGTCCCTGTGGGTTTTACTACATTGAGGACACTAAGAGGAGATTTAATTATTGATTAAAAGAATGGATTAGAGATGTACATTAAGATAAGGAAGGGTCGGCTGTGGGAGAGCATTTTTTAAAGTACATGACAAGAATTCGAATTTGCTACCAGTGACTTGTATTATTGCAAGTGAAGGTTAAAGCTATCGAGGAACATTTGATAAAACTTTAGTTAATAAGTAAAGAAGGTACCTGTATTTTAAAGTATGGAAATTTAGTACCACAAGGTCTTAATAAGGAAATTAACTGGAGCTATTTATTTTAATTTAATTCAGTTCAATTTAATTTAAAATTAATTTAATGTATTTAATCAAATTGATTTTTTATTTGTGTATATGCATAGTGTGTTAGTAATTACATCACTTGCTTAGAAGGATATTCAGCTGAGGTGCTAACGTGTGTGGAGTGTTTGTGGTTCATCTAAAGTGGAGATATCTGCCTTTATCCCAGCACAAAAAAAAATCACATCCTCAGATACAGCCATTTATTTACTCAGTATTTCTGACAGAGTACTTTGTAGGGAATTTGTAGAATCTGCCTCCTGCAGCCCAGATGTTATGTTCACCTCATCCAACTCTTATTACCTTTCCCTCTCTAGTTATTTGCTTCCAAGACTTTGGTTCCTTTGTATATTTCTCCATTAAATTCAAGCCCCCTTTTGGTTGTTTTCTGTTCCCCTTCTTTAGTCATCCCTATCAGCAAAATCTCCTTTTGACAATCTCATGTTGGCTTAGTTCACAGAATACTTTCTGCTACTTTATGAATGTAATATTCTGTATGGTTGATATTATTATTCTTAAGGATTTGCATCCAAAATTCCAGTCTATCTTTTTTTCTTGAACCCCCCCCCCCCTTATCATCATTCCTTTCCATTTTGAATTGTAACCTTCCACTTGTGTTATGTATATGAGCTTTAACTGTGTAGCTCAAAAATATCCCCTCAAATCAGGTGATACTAAACTACCCAGTTCTATTGTTAGGATCAACTTATCCGACTTAACTCTCCCCCCAGATACATTCCTTCTTTATTAATTATTGTCCACAACTTCTCCTCTGGTTGATAAAAATATGCCTGATGCATATATAATATTAAAGAGACTAAAAAAACATTTTCACTGGTTCTATGTTACTATGTCCATAGATGAGAGCTTCCTTTTTCTCAGTTTTTGTATCATCTTTTGTCTAGTCTCTTCGTACATATCCTTAGCTTCCATAACAGAAGCTTTGTTAATCCATAATCCTGAATACTTAATTTTATTGTGTCCCCATAAATGTGGGTATTGGTAAATGAATTTGTGTGTGGGTACATAATTTAATGTTTTATTCTTTGTTTTATCTTCATTAATTTTATATCTGAAAATATTTGAAACTGTTTCAAAATGTTCCACACCACTGAAATGTTTTTTTATGGATTTATCAGGTAAAAATGCAAATAAAACCAACATTTCGTGATTACTGTTCTGATTATGTCCTTGCATTTCTGAGTCTATTATTTTCTTTGCCAAAAGCTAGGTTCCTCTGTTCAAATTCATATTATCAGAGAGGAACCCTCCCACTTTAGTTCTTGCCCCAGTCCTTCATATATCCTCTTATTTAACCTTATTATTCTATCAGAGAATGCAAATGCTTCCAATGCCCTGCTTTAAAGAATCCCAGCTTACGCTGTCTGTGCATCAAGACCCACCAACAACAGCAGTATTTTCTTACATTCTGCTTCCCTCTGCATCATCATTGTTCTGTTACTGTTGTCAAATGTTTGCCTCCCCTCCACAAAACCACATTGATCCATATCTATCTATTTGACCAACAACTTTGCCATTCTTTTAGCTAGTATAAACATAAACACTTTATAATCATGGTTTAAAATTGAAATGGGTCTGTATGAAACTGAGTCTGATGGGTCTTTACCACCACAGCTTTCTTCCAAGATGTTGGTGCTTCCCTTCCTTTTAAAATATTGTTAAACAAAACCTTCCAGAGCTTTTTCACTTTCTTCCCAACTAACTTCCAAACATCTGTTCCTGAAGACTTTCCCAAAGATTGATTATACATCACCATTTTTATCTCATCCCCTCCTGTCTTAGGTGTTAGTTGTTAAGTGTCATCTACCTCTAACCTTGGCATAATTAAGTCTTCCATAAATAGTTCCATTTATGCTCTTTCTTGATTTCCACGTTTCTTTTCTTTATACAAATTTTAGTAAAATTTCCAAAATATCACTAAAAGCCTGTACAGGATCTCTGGTTATTTTCTTGTTATAGGCTGCCTAAGTCTGACAGCAACCCTTTCAACTTTCTGATGCCCAAGTCATTGTACTAAAAGTTTTTGTGCTCTGGAGTTATCAAAAATAGTTGCTTAACAATCTTTTCTAAACTCATGCATATTGTCCAGATACTCCCTTATTTTCCTCTTTAGAACTCTGCTTTTGCACTTGTTCTTGTTCTGTGAGATTCCCCTTTTTCTGTAGCACTTTAACTTTTGTTAACCCCTCTAAGTAATTTCTATTACTTAATCATTATCTTTTTCTCTCTTATTTCTACCTTGTTTTTAAACTCATTTTTTGTTTTGTAATATTCACTAACTATAAATATTTCTGTCTTCATTAACAACTCTTGAATAACTTCCAGTACCCATTCCATTGCCTCTCTTTTTAACAGGTAGGTGGGAAAGTGCTAGTTTCTAAAGATGTAAAGAAGGTTTCTACGTAGAACTTTATTTACTTTGAAAGTGTTGAAACATATTTATTTGTGCATTCTTTTCAGATAAATGGCCAGATTTTGTATGGACGAAGTCATCAGAATGCTTCATCAATTATCAAAGGAGCGCCTTCGGTTGTCAAAATCATTTTTATCAGGTAAGGACTGACATATTTTGTGATAGTTTTATATCATTTCGTTTTAATAAAGTGATGCAGTGAAAACAATATGCATTTTTGTGGGGGAGGGGAGAATTTCTGAAATGAGAAGGCAATAAGTGCTGGTTCCAGCATTCTGGTTACCTTGCTTTATGTTTTAGATTTGTATCTGCTGCCCTCAACCACCACCACTATCTGCAGTTGCTGTTTCACAGCAAAACAGATATGAAATTTGAGGTATCCTAGTCTAACACCATACTGAATGGAGAGAGTTTTCTCTCTCTCGACATACCTTAATTCTCACCCCCATGCATGGTGTGCTATGTTGTTAGTGTATTTCATATGCTTATGCTAACATACATGCCCCCCCCCCCCACACGCAGATAATAAGTCTGCCATTCATCCTGACTTTATTTCCCTGAACTAGAGTCCCTCGCCCCCATCTGGGGCTGAAGCCAGGCAGGAAACCTGCTCTTCCCCCGGATAGATGAGCTGAGATGTCGCTTACCTTCTGAAGTAGTGCTAATGATAGAAAAGAGTTACCTAGATCTTGCTTACAGAATTTTTGTAAACACCCATCCATGCAGTATGACAAAATAAACGAAATAGAGAAAAGGAAAGTGGATATGAAGAAAAGATTACAATTCAAACAACTTAAAGCACAATACAGATTCTAGACTTCCATAAATATTGCACTTTTAAACTACCTACTGCTTCAGTAAACAATGAAAGTATAATAGAATAAAATAAATAGATGCAGAAGTAAAGATAACTAGCATCTGTGTTGCAATTTATTGTTCAGGCTCAGTGGTTCTACTATGTTTTTTAAAATGAAGTTTGCTTCTTTTTTACATAACAAAAATGGGACATCGTCATATAAAATTTTTTTTTTTTATTTCTACATAGTGCTGTATCATAACTATATAACAGTGGCAAGGCTAGCCAAGCCACCCAGTAGTTTGAATATAGGCTCTGTATGACTGTCACTGTTGATATGACATGCTAACTCCATGTGTAGAAATGAGGGGAAAAAGAGTGATGGATGGATGGGACACATATGTCTTGAGGACAGTGGCAGATTATAATGGGGTGATTCAGGGGGGCACTTGGGCCCCATGATTTAAGGGAGCCAACCTCAGCAGCAAACTCCTTGGCTTCTTTTCATTTGAAATATTCTGTTCAAAACTGCTCGCTCACTTTAGTTAGCTTGTGTGCTGAACTTTGCAATCATCACTAACTATAAGTTTTCTGTTTTTTTTTTTTTTTTTCTAATGAAGTATTCACACTTAGGTGGCTGAATCTGTTTTGGTGCATGTACAGTACAGGCCCCACAGTGACCTTGAAACACTTTGAATAATACCAGAAAGACATATCTTGCTGTGGTTGCTTGAATGAGTTCTAGGAAATTAGGAAGGTCTGGTTTCAGTAGGCAACAAAAGTCCATGATTTTGCAAAAAGACAAGAGATTTTACTTATATGGTTAAAAAGATAATGGTTTCTCACTACCATTATGTTTTTAAGTGACAAATCATTGAGGATTTGCAGTCACTAATGCGTGTTCCATGAGCCTTCAACTATGTTTTTTTATCACAGTCAGATGAGATATCCACAATAATGTGTAGGGTGTGAGGAAGCTGTTTGTGAATGAAAGTAACTTTTACCCACTTGTGTCCTCACTGTTTGGCTTTGCAGGACTAGTGTGCATTTATGTGAAAAAAATCAGAAGTACTTGCGGCTAGTATTTGTGAGAAATGAAACTGAAGTTATGTAGCTCTCAGCTGTCCCTGATTTTGCAGAATGCTTATGATTTTTAATTGTGTTTTTGTTTAATTCATAAAATGTAAATCTCTGTTTGTAGTCATTCAGTATGATAGACATTTGTGTTTCAGACTATGTATCTTTCAGAAAATCTTTGGTAATGCAAAACTTAAAGAATGTAAAAACAGTATAATTACAATTTCTCATGATTTGAGGGCTTTGGCCCCAGTTTGTACACTTTGAGGTTGATAGGTATTTCTCTTTTTCTTTTTTTATTGCGGTCACATGAGAAGTACATTACAATGTGGCTATAACTGCTGAGTGGAGGCTGTTTCTGGAAGAAAATAACTTACCTTCGTATTGTTTGTTCTGTTAACTGACCAGCTTTGCAGAACTAGTATGCATTTGTGTGAAACAAGTTGTTATGCTTGTGATTACAATTTGTGTGAAACAACTCTAAAATTACATAGCTCTTAACTATACCTGCTTTTACAGAATTATCCTGATTTTTGCCTGTTTGTTTTGTTTGTTTATTCTGCTTAAAATTGGTGTTTGTGACTACTGTTTGTGTGAAACAACTTTAAACTACATAACTCTTAAATGTCCCTGGTTTTACTGAATTTTCCTGATTTTTGCCTGATTTTTTTTTTATTTATTCTGCTTACACTTGTAATTTGTTTCAGTTTAAATACTTTGCTTTTCAGGAATAGTGAACATTTGTATGAATATGTGGGCTAGTCTGTGTTTCTATGGAAACAAATTTGAAATACATTAGAAGTTTTTTGTGTTTCACTGTTGCAGTCGTAACTGATGGGATTTTCTGCCCTGGAAGCCCTTGGCTGGCCTGACTACCTGAGAATTTTCTCCTCATCCTAGTCTGACTTCATGATGTCTCGGTATAAAGCGAGTCAGCCAGCACCATAACCTCAGATGTCCTTCTGTATCACTGTTGCAATATTCTTAACATTGGGGATCTCCTGCCAAGGACAGCCTAATGTCCGGCCAGTATACCAAAGCCTTTAGATCTTTTATACACCGTACGTCACACGTATGCTTCCATACAGGATGCAGGGCATAAAGGTGACATACTGATGCAATTACTTAGAACTTCTTTACCTCCAGTCCAAATGCCATGATTACTTATATGTCTGAATGCCCTTTGCTGTGCTGAATATCTAGACATCAGATAAGTGCCCCTTTTTTTTTTTTTTACTGTTGAACTCCAGGTCACCAAAGAAAAACAAGACCATGTCATCCAAGAAGGGAGAATGCCAGTGTGGGAGGGAGATTCCCACCATAAGGATTGTCACAAAAAGTGATTGTTTTGTTTGGGTGCTTCCCATGACTATACCTCCTGTAGTATTTGTAAGGCATTTGTGCCTAAAACTCTTATAAGCCAGTTGTCTTCCCTGGCCATCTATCTCAACAAACAGAGGCTTAAACAGTCCAGGGTAGTATGGCAGAATCGATTAACCCTGAAGTCTTTCCATTAAGCAAGAAGGCGGCCAGGAAATCTCAGCCGGATTCTTTGGCTGCCCACCCTCCACTGGACGTATCTCTAGAAGTGGGTGAAATAGTTCTGTAGGCCATCTGGTTTCAACTTCGGATTCCTCTGCCATGGCCCTTTTGGAGGTCAGCATGGATACTTCTTTTATCATGTCCTCAGAGGCTCTGCAGGTGTCTTCTCTGGGGGGACTGCCGTTGATTATCTCATAGACCCTAGAAGGATTCTGCAGATTCTGTTCAAGGAAGAGAATCCAGGTACTCTTATTGAATCCTGTTAGGGTTTGGAACCTCCGCTGTTTATTAGGGCTGAAGTCCCTGCAAAGAAAAAACAGAAGACTAAACATTTTTCTGTATGTCCTAAGGACCCTCAAAGGGAATGGCACAAGTTTACTTATGGCCTGTTCAGTGCCTTAATGGCCCTGAAACCCCCTCAAGGGGTTTGTGTGCCTAGCCTTCTTGGACTTTTCATGCCATCTAAAAGACCTAGGCAATCTGATTCCTTAGATGATGGTTTGGAGTGTGATGAAGGGTCCTTGTCTTACTCTTCCCAGATACCTTTTCCTTTGGCGTATGGCTCAGATGAAGATGAGGCCATTAGTACTGAGTCACCTTTGGAGGAGTTTTCTTTTGGGGACACAGTAGCCAGAATGATAGTATACTTGTGGGATTCTTCTCAGGTGTCTGTTATACAGAAGAGTTATGAGTTGCTTCAAGTGAACACTCCTAAATGTTTTGCAGTAAACCTCCTGTGTTGGCTGCTTTGTTAGACACCTTTATAGCTGCCTCTAAGACACCTGAATCTCAGCCTCCTGCTTCAAAGAAACCTGACAGGTTCTGTATGGTTCTTGGGGATCATCGTTTCCTATTTAAGTGTCCTTCTGTTGATCTTGCTCTAGTGTCAATCTCCACTGACAAACCTTCTAAGTTTTTGCCATCTACCAAGCTTCTGCCCTTGGATAAGGACAGTAGGGTCATGGAGAGGATTGGAAAAAAATCTGTACACCTTCCATTTTGTCCTTTAGGGCCATCAATTACCAGACCCACATGACCAGATATACTCTGGCCTTGATTGCCCAGGCTTGTCAGGTTGTTTATGACCTCAGTGACTCTAAAGCAAAGTCTTATGGTCTATCTGTTTCGGGTTCTACCTCACAGGAGGCTTACCACTCTATCAAGTGCAGCTGTGATGCTGCTGATGCCTCTTCCAGAGCTGCTGCCTTTAGGTCTGCCATGAGGCTTTCCTCTTTGCTTGGCTGTTGTCATTACCTGAAGAGATTAAGGCCAACTTGCTGGATGCTTTTTTGAGTCATAAAAATCTCTTTGGGACTGCTGCTGATGATACTTTTTTCTTGAAGAGACTTAAACATAAAGCTTTGCAGGACCTTAAATATATTGCAACCTCATCAGGTCACTAAAGGCAGGAAGGATTGTAAGTGAGCACCTCCTGCTAAGTCTTCTTAGGCTCCTGTGACTCTTGGAAACCTCCTTTATCTGACAAGCCGGTTTCTCTTTGACACTTTGCTCCCATAAAACTTGGCCATGTTCCCTTGTCCCTTCTGCTCTCCCTCTGTCTTCCAGACTGGCAACTCATCCCCTGAGATTCTTGGGTACCGTCTGCCTTTCATCAGGGCTACTTCATAGTGTGCAAGTCCCTCTCTACTTTTTCAGGGATTCCTCAACATCCTCGAGAGCAACTTCCTCATTTCTCAGTGGTTCTTGAGATCTATTCAGCCTGTCCCTCCTTCCTAAGTAGGTAAAGGATTTTACTCCAGAATGTTCCTAGTTCATCCAAAGGGAGGGTTCTTGGAAGCCTCTTCTGGATCTCTTCTTGTTTATCACCTTTCTCAAGATTCTTTCTTTTCGAATGTTTACTCTTCAAATCCTATTTCCTCTGTTGCTGCCCCAAGCTTTTCTAGTGTCCTTGGTTCTGAAGGATGCTTATGTTCATATTCCTATTCATCCTCTTTTCAGGAAGTTTTTAACTTTTCTGTGTTTTTTCCTCTTATTTTCAGTTCTGTGCTTTGCCCTTTGGCATCTCTACTGCCCAAGAGTATTCACAAAATGCCTAGCTCCTGTGATTGCCTTTTTGCAGGCTCCAAGGCATTCAGATTTTTCCTTGTTCATTCAGACACCTTCTCTTTCAGTTGCCTTTAACAGGCTCTGGAGTTCATCATATCTCTCCTTCAGCGTGTGGGGCTCACTGTAAACTTCCAAAAGTCCATCCTAATGCCCTGTCATGATCATGTACAGTGGATATAAAAAGTGTACACACCCCTGTTAAAATGCCAGGTTTTTGTGATATAAAAAAATGAGACCGCAATAAATCATTTTAAAACTTTTCCCACCTTTAATGTGACCTATAACCTTTACAGTTCAATTGAAAAACAAACAAATCTGTTAGGGGAAAACATATAAAAAATAAAAAAAAACATACAATAAGCTGGTTGCATAAGTGTGCACACCCTTAAAGTTATACTTTGTTGAAGCATCTTTTGATTTAATTCCAGCATTCAGTCTTCTTGGGTAGGAGTCTTCAGCATGGCACATCTTGACTTGGCAATATTTGCCCACTCTTTCTTACAAAAGCACTCAAAATCTGTCAGATTGTGAGGATATACACAGTTCAGGCATATTTTTGCCAACCATAGGAGAAGTTGTTTATAGCAATTAATAAAGAACCGAAGGATTTTATCTGGGAGTGGAAGACAGCAAGAGACAAGTGGGATAAGTTTATTCTTCCACTAGAACAAGCCAGACTGGGATTACCCAATTTGAATGGGTATTTTAGAGCAACACAGTTAAGGGTCCTGTACAGAGCACAAGCAGGAAACTTATAATTCAAAGTGGAAAGATATGATGATGAAACAGGGGGAAGTTCAAGAAACAAGGAAAGACTAGGATTTTTGATCCAGACCTTTAAGGAGAATTAGAACAATCATTCAGAATATTGTATCTATAAAGTAGCAGAAAGTATTCTAAGAACTAAACCAATGTGAGAATGGAGAAAGGAGATTCTGCAGTTAGGGATGACTGTAATTAGAGATACAGACAATAGGCAGGAGGGGGCTGGAATTTATTGGAGAATACTAGCAAAGGAGTCAAGGTGTATTGGGAGCAAGTAACTAGAGAGAGAAAGGTAATAGAATGGAAAGAATTTACTTGGACTTCTAGATTGCCATCCCTATCAAGAGCTAATATCAGAGTATTGGCAAAGAGAAAGAAGCATGGGGGTCCTAAATGAAAGACCAGCCCAGGCAGAGTTTTTAGTAGAATCATGAACAGAAGCTGCTATTAAAAAAGGAATAATTAGTAGAGCATTTAAAAGATTGCATGTTAAGTATAAGAATCAATCAGAGGAAGTTAGAAAGGATTGGGAAGAGAGATTGGATAAGCAATTCACAAAGAAACAATGGGGGGATGTGTGTGTGTTTCCAAAATATGCAACAAAGTCTAGAAGATTTATAATCTTTGCTTAGAAGTGTTTACATAGCTATTTTTGTACCCCAAGTACTCTCCAAAGAATTTGTCCTTAGGTAGACCGCAAATGTTGGAGGTGTGATGGGGAAGAAAGAGGTAACTGGGAACATATTTCCTGGGAGTGCAGTGAATTGGCAGTCTAAAGATTCCTTGCAGACTGGTCTGTTATAGAAACTGGGTAAGCAAATTGATGTACCTAAGGAAATGATTTTTTTGAGTTGTGATACAGAATCGGAATTGCCTAGACATAGTAAGGCCTTGCTGAGTCTAATTATGGTGGCTGCCAAAAAAAAAAAAAAAAAAAAAAAAAGAAGAAGTGACTAGAAAATGGAAAGCAAAATCTAAACCAACCTTACTAGAAGTAGGGAAGATAGTAACAGAGGTAAAACAACTGGAAATGGCATCTTTAGAAAAGGATAGGAGCAAATTACATGGGAAAAATGGGAACTGTGGGATCAATACATGCAGAGGAGGAGCGAGGTTTAAAAGAAGGCAGGACTTGAATGAACTTTGTAATGTTTGGCTGACAATAACTTAGATATATTATAAGTGGTGTATAATGTTTGCAGCTACAGTTGTGTCAGCATGGTTTGTAATGTATAATGTTTGTAACTGAGATTGTGTCACTGTGGTTTATTTTCATTTATATAAATATAAGAATGCCTATGTCATACGTGATAATTTAATAAATTCTGTCATTTGAACTACAGAAGTCACTCAATACTTACCTGTGACTACTGCATCTGTCTCTGGCTTTCCTCCTCCTCTCTGATTGACTCCTGGGAATCTGTTACTTACCTGCTCCACTCCTATCCCCGCCCTCCTTGCTCTTGTGTAATCTCTTTTTCTACATACTCCTCCTCCATCCCTATCTGTACATTCTTGCTACTTGTATAGTCCTATGTAGCCTGCCCCTCTTCCTTCCATTGTATGGGTTATACCCCTCCCCCTTTTATCTGCTCTTGCCTCCTCTGCTTCCTCCCCCTCCCACCTCATATCCTGCCCCTAGGGCATATAGGGGGGAAGTCCAGATAGGAGCCATCTTTTCTTTCTTGTTACCTGCCCTGGCTGCTTGGCGTCCCTGGCCTCTGTCGTTTGTGTGTTAGGCAAGTATGTTTTTTCTGTTAACTAGTGCTTTTTATTCGGGAAGTAAATGGATGCTAGATTACCCATTTTTGTAGTACACTATTAACCATTTGTTCTACAGTATGAATATAGCGTACACTGGTAGCTTTTATTTATTTTAAATGAGTACTGTGTCTATGTTTTGTCTATGCACTCATCTCGCACCATACTGCTCTGAAGGTAGTTCTCGCAGACAGTTGTAGACAAAATGTTTTTTTTTTTGACTATTGTAGTATCAACTGTTGCAAGTGAATGAATGTGAATGATTATTTACTGGTCGTCTGTTATTCAATGTGAAAGGTTAGTGGGCTTCTCAACGGTGACCCAGTTGAGCATTGCCTGCCACGTGGGCTCTTAACCTGTTTTTAGGTGGTTTTTTTTCAAATGCCTTTCCCAAATGCATCTGCTATCGGCAAGCTACACATCTAAGTGCTCTGTCGATTGACCTGTGTTTTAACCTTGTTATAATCAGTAGCGCAGTAGCCTTTTTTGCATCCTTTACTGTTACACTTATGCCCTTGCACATTTTAAGGCAGTTACACCGTACTCAATTCTTTGGCGTTCTTGCCTGCATCTTTCCAGTTTTGTACTAACTGCTGCTTAAGCACACTCCATTGGGGTGTAGTAGGACTACTATTACGAAACAGTTTCTAAACGTCTAACATATTGTTAGAGTAGCTCTTTGGCTCCTGGGGTAACCTCAACAAAATACGCCCCTTGTAAGTGCACTTTTCCCTTCCTTTAAGTATCTTTTTCTCCTTTCTGTGTTGTCTTTTAGTTCCTTTCCCTAAGTACGCTCGCTTATAAGAGCGTTTTATGCTGGAGTACTCCGCTCTAGGTTAGCTCTTTAATAAGAGTGCTTTTTGACCCTACTTTAAGGCTTCATTCGTCTTTTCTCTTTTTTCTCTTTTTACTTCTCCCTAAGTACGCTTGCCTGTTAGAGCGTTTTATCCTGGAGTATATACCGCTCAATGTTAGCTCTTAATAAGAGCGGTTTTTGACCCTACTGTAAGGCTTCATTCTTTTTTTTTCTCTAACAGCTCTTTTTGAAAGAGCTGTATATCCTTCGATAAGGTTTTTTTTTCTTTTGTCTTCACTGCTCCTTTTCAGCGTCTGGCGGAACCCGTCCTACCTATGCCCTTCTGCGAGAGCATTTTTGTCCTACATTGGATTACCCTTGCAGTATTGGGCTCCCACACCTCCCTTCAAGCCTAGTTCTCTATCTTACCCTCCCATGTTGTTAGCTGCCCTAAGGTTGCTCCTCCACATTAGCGTTTAATCATACTCCTAGGTGCATTCATACTATTTGGCTCCCCGTACCTCCCCATGTTATTTCATGAACAGTATTAATTGTTTTTGGACTATTTTCATCTAGAAGTTGTGCATTTCACTTTTAAGAACTGATTTTTCTTGTTTTTTGGGCAATTTTCACAGTGTGCATTATTCTAGTCACTGTATCAATTTCCCTGTCAATACAAGGCAGGCATGATCATTTTGTTTTTACATATGTTTTGTACAACCTACTGTGCCTAAGTGTTTCTGATACAGTCACACTTTGTGCATGTACTTTATTTTCCGGACAGAAGTAAGCTGATATTGTTTGCTCAGGAGTACTTTGTTTTTCCATGTAATACTAAGAGTCTCTCTCCAACTATTCCTAAGGATGATGAAATTGTCTCTTGATAATGCCTCATGAATGTTTACTGAGCTAACTTAATACTGTTGCCTTAGTGTCTGCATTGTGTGCTCTTTACTTGAAATTAAGGGTCTGATTTCACTGTTTTGTTGCCCTCACTCCTAATGCCTATTGTATCTTTCTATTCTGCCTAGCTTGACCCCTCTTCTTTACTGAAAGGACCTGCATGGTCTTAAGGGACCCTGTCACAAACCTGCCTTCAAGCCATCCTAACATGAGGTCATCTAATTCTGCTGACTCACTCGGACTATAATCCTTCCTGAGTCAATCAAATAAGAAAGTATGTTTCCTCCCTGGTCCTAAACATTAAAGTGTATTTAGACTTATCTTCTCTGCAACCATTGTGTAAACTTAGTCTAACCTTCTAGATATCTCCTACCCAGCTTTACAGATTGTTTAAGGCACTGAGTCAGATAGCCAGCAGCCATACCCGTACCTTTCCTTGTACCTGGCGGTGTATTCCCCCCTCCCTGACTTATTCTGTCGGAGTCACCTCTAGCTACTATTTGTTTCTAACGTATCCTGCATTCTGATCCTTGACCACTAGAGGGCGCTGTTTGCCAACCTATTTGCTATTACCTTTCCTCTGGTTTCTCCTAATTTAATGATACTACTTCCCTACCTGATTTCCCCTTTTCTCGTCTTACCTTTTGCTCACCCACTAATCTCTTCTCTCACTCTCTTTAGGATCTCCTCTCTATCCTTTTAGCCTTTCTTTTTCTTTCCCTTTCCACTCTATCGTCTTATCCTTCATCCTATCCCCCTTTTCTTCTGTTATTTGAGCTACAGAAGTCACTCAATACTTACCTGTGACTACTGCATCTGTCTCTGGCTTTCCTCCTCCTCTCTGATTGACTCCAGGGAATCTGTTACTTACCTGCTCTAACCCGCTCCGTTCGCCCTTCGGGCTCACTCCGCTCCCCTACCCTACCCCCAATTCCCACCCACCCCCAGTGGTCCTAACTATATACCTCCTTTACCACTCCCCTTCCTGTTTCTTCCCCCTATCAAAACTTCCTGCCACACTTCTACCACACCCCCCACATCTGCAACGTCCTATCTTAACTATTCTTAGGATTACTTCCAACACCTGTTCCTTCCTCACCCAAACTTGAACCATTACACAGTATAGAAACTCTTCTTCCTCCTCCTTTTTACTCTTTTTTTATTAACCCTTATCTCACCCAATCCACCACACTTCTTTACTTCCACTCTCATATCTCTTTCAAACCAACACACTTAACTCTCCTCTCCCTCCTCCTTCCCTCTACTTCCATACCACTCTCCACCCCCTTCCCACATACCTCCACATTCAGTCTCTCTCTCCACTGATTTCTACCATTTCTCTTTCAACCTAATGGATCCAACACAGAAATCAATTTCTACTCATCCTCTAATCTTAACTGCAACTTGTAGCTCTCACTATACCTTACACACTAACCTCCCTTGAAAATTCTCTTTCCTTGAACACTATCTCAACCAACAAACTCTCCCCAATTCTCTAAGACATACTCTCCAACATAGTAATATAACCTGTACCTCTACATACCTACTTCCTAAGTACCATAGACCTACCCACTTAACCTACCTCCACGTCAAACGGTCCATTCTCACTATCTACAAAATTCTAAAGTGTATCCAATTTCCTCAAAAACACCCTCTATTAGCCGGCAATATTCAATCCTAACCCCAGTCCCAATACTCATATACTCAATCTCCCAAATAACTCAACAACACCTAATCACACCACTATAAATAGACCATCTAACTCCCTCCTGATAGCACACCTTAACATCCGTAGCATTAAAACACCTAATCACATCACTATAAATAGACCATCTAACTCCCTCCTGGTAGCACACCTTAACATCCGTAGCATTAACAACAAAACTACCTACCTTCACGCACTCTTACAAGTTTATTCCTTTGACATTCTCTGCATAACAGAGACATGGCTAAAACCCACTACCCTTGACTAGGTAATTATTCCTCCAGGGTTCAATATCCTAAGAAACGACCGTAAAACCAAAAAAGGCGGTGGAGTAGCCATTTTGTACAAATCAGGACTCCAAGTTAGCACCTTTGACATGCACCTACCACCAACTAACAATGCTGAAATCCTAACTGCCAAGCTAGTAGTTAACAATTTCCAAATCCATCTATGTTATTTGTATATATCTTCCTCCAGGAAATAATATAAACACACTTGAAAACATACTCTATCACCTCTCCTCACACCTGCCTCAAGAAACCATTATTCTAGGAGACTTTAATATAGACTGGATAACTTGCTCTTTACACAATCCTACCAATCACATAAATCTACATGGTTTCTCTCAAATAATTACCACTCCTACCAGAATCCATAAACCAAGTAATAAAGCTACCACCTTAGACTGGATCCTTCTCAATAGCCATCTTACAACCTATAAACCAGGAATCCTTCCAGACGATATTAGTGACCACATGATAACCTATGTTATTAGGCAGAAAACCCATTGTCCTAATTTTCATAATATTATAACCTGCCGCTCCAAAAAATTCTTCAATCATCAATCCTTCCAAAATGAACTCAAAGCATGTGATTGGTCTCCTATGCTAAACCTCCAACTAGATGAAGCAGTAACCTTTTTTAATACAAAATTCCTACAAATCTTAAACTCCCATGCCCCAATTAGATCCTCCCGCCTAAGGAACAAAATTGCCCCCTGGCTAACAAAGGAAACTAGGCAAAAGATCCACCTCAGAAATAAAATTTGGAGCAAATGGAGAGCTTCTAAAAGTCCATCAGATCACCTTTATTTCAAACAATTAAGAAATGCCACCAAGAAAGACATTCTCAGAGATAAAAAGACTACTACTCTAAACTCCTTCAATCCCAAAAAGCACAACCTCAAAAATTCTGGTCAGGCATTAACAAACTTCTTCAACCAGGACACTCTAAAACTCCTTCACCTTCTGGATTCCAAAATAACTCCACCCAGATTCAATATGCTTTCAATAACTATTTTACTGAAGCCATTCTAAACCTTGCAAATTCTATACCACCAAGCACCACATTGCCTCTAAACACCCCTAATCCTACAACTCCTACTTTTCATTTACAACCTGTTCCTACATCCCTCATTTGTAAATTCATTCAAAACCTCAAACCCTGCACCCCTTCTGCTGATTGCCTTCCAGCAAAATACCTACAGATAGCAGCTAAAGCCATTGCCTACCCCATCTCCATCCTTATAAATAGAACTATCTCTGAAAGCAAAATCCCATCTATATGGAAAGTTTCCCACATCGTCCCCCTACACAAAGGTGGCACATCTACTGAGCTGTCAAATTTTAGGCCTATAGCCTTACTCTCACCCATTGCTAAAATAATGGAGAAATGCTTACATAGACAGCTACTTGACCACCTTATCCACAATAATCTGCTTGCCAATTGCCAACATGGCTTTAGACCATTCCACAGCACTACTACTGCTCTACTATCCTTCGCCAACTCTGTTAATGAAAATCGCAACAACAATACTTTCTCTTCTGCCCCATTTATAGACCTCTCAAAGGCCTTCGACATGGTGAATCACAACTTACTCATTGAAATCCTAAAAGCCCAATCACTTGACTCACAATCACTTCTTTGGTTTAAATCCTATCTAGAAAACAGACAGCAGGCTGTCCTTTGTAATAATACCCTTTCTTCTTCCCTCCCAGTGATAATTGGTGTACCTCAAGGCTCGATTTTAGGTCCTCTTCTCTTCTCATTATTTATTAACAATCTACATACCAATATTCCACAAGCCACTTGCATCCAATGTGCAGATGACTCGACATTAATTTGTTCTGCCAAATCCATAAACTCTCTTCAACTCCAAACCCAATCAGTATTAAACACTGTTGAAAAATGGTTCATGCAACACTGCCTCCTTCTGAACCCCAAAAAAACAAAACTACTACTGTTTGCTCCTACTCCTAAGTCGTCTATCCCTAATTTCATAGTAACCTCTATCAATGGCACTAATATAGTCCCTAATACCTCTACCCGCTTACTGGGAGTTACAATTGACAACTCCCTTAGCTTTGATGAACACATTAATTCAACAATAAAAACTGTCAACAAAAAATTAGGCGCTCTCTATAGAATCAAGCCCTTCCTTACCCCTCCAGCCAGAATTGCTCTTGCGCAGACCCACCTTTCCTCTACCCTCTTCTATGCTTCTGCAATTTATACTAACCTGTTGAGAAATAACATTAATAAACTTTCCACCTGTCATAATAACATAGCTAGATTTGCTACCTGTTCCCCCTGTAGAACTCACCACTGTCATAACCTTAAACAATTGGGATGGCTTGAACTGCATAATAAGCTACTCTATCAGCAACTTGTGATAACCCAAACAATCCTCTATCACCCCAATAATGCACCAGTCCTCACTAATCTAATCGCCCCCTACAAATATCTCCCTACACTTCGCTCAGCAAGCAAACCTCTAGTTTCTAATGTCAAATCAAACAACAAAGCAGGGGACTCACTCTTTTCCAACACAGTAGGTAAAAGCTGGAATCAACTTCCAACTGAACTGTCTTCACTTGCCTCCACACATCTATTCAAAAAGCATCTTAAAGAATATCTAAAGAATCATTGGCTTTGTCCCTGCTCCAACCCTGACTGATTATACCCAATATACAAAAATGTCATAACTAAACTTGGTTCCTATTGCTCATGCTACTATAGTGTATACTTCCCTGATAAAAGTGAACTTCTACTCTCATCTGATAACTATTGCTCTTTCCCTATCTTCTAACCTCATAACAAAACAAAAAAAAAAATTCCCTTACTAAAATTGTTACTAAGTGTTTTTATTTCATGTCATTTTTTTATTGTATTTAACGATTTTTCTGTAAACTTGTCTACTGTTATATTGTATACTTGTCTTTGTAACTTGCAGGAGCTTTTCTCCCCGGGCCTCTACTGAAAATGGACATATATCCAGTTAGACTAGCCCGGTCAACAAATGTAAAATAAATAAATAAATAAAGATGCTTCTTGTTAAAAAAACAAAAACTGTTCACCAGTGCCTTAGACATGGGGAGGGGAGCTACCTGTGGTCACCTGAAAGCTCTAGGTCTCTGTCCCCTCCCCCCATCAAAAGTCCGACCATATCAACATCAAAGAGATTCAAACTCTGATTCTGGCCATTTCAGGCCTCCCCACATGTTTTTTTTCCAGGCCTTCAGAAGGTTTACACAGGCAACACCCCAGTGATGTGGTATGTCACCAAGTAGGGGGACACAAATCTTCTTTGCAGGCTGGCTCTTTAGGCGTGGGATCTGGCTATTAGTTATCATCTAACTGTTCAGGCAGTGTATATTCCTTCAGAGCACAATCTAGTGGCAGACTCTTTGAACAGGTTCAAAACACAGGCTCATGAGTGGATACTTCACAGAGAGAAGTTTCTGGAAATAGTACATTAGCGGGGTATTCTTCATGTAGATCTTGTTGCCTTCACTCTGAACAGGTAGTCCTCTCTTTTCTCTTCCAGGGTGCCTTGCTATCTGGCATGGAAGATGGATGCCCTCTCTTTCTCTTGGAATGGGATATTTCTCTTTGCCTTCCCTTACCTTCCTCTGCTTCCAAGAGTCTTGCAGAAAATTCAGCTGGAGACTTCTAAAATCTTGCTAGCAACTCCCTTTTGGCCAGGATAGCAGTGGTTCCCCTCTTAATGCATCTGGCCAGGAACAGTCACTACAAGTTTCCTCACTGGTGAGACCTCCTCAAACAGGACAGGAGGTCATTCATTCATCCATCCATCCTCACTTGTCCACTCTTCAGCTGACACTATGGGTGGTAGGGTTTTGATTCCTTTTAGGCACCTCTTTTCTGAGGACATGCTCAGGGTTTTACAGGAGGCAAGAAAACCTGCAACCAGAAAGTCTTGTATATCGAAATGGAAAAGATTTTAGTCTGGTGCCATGCTAATTGCCAGGACTTTTTCAGTGGGGGGTCCTCTGGTCTTCTCCTATTTGTGAGTTACTTCAGTCTGGTTTAGCCCGTTCTTGTGTAAAGACACATCTGCTATTTCTGCTGGTTTGCGCTTGCGTCCTCTTTGGGCTTCTTGTTTTGAGGTCAAACAGTTTCTTAAAGGTGTCCTACATTTTAGGCCCCCAAGGAAGTGTATTCCTCCTCCTTGGGACCTTAATTTTGTTTTGAAAAAATTGACCCATGCTCCTTTTGAGCCTGCAGTTTCAGCTTCTCTGTAACACTGTATCTGGAAGACTGTCTTGTCACTTGTTTTTACTTCTGCTCAGAGGGTTTCAGAGCTTCAGACCCTTTTTTGTTTTTTCAAGGAGACAAAGTGTCTCTTCATACTAATCTTTCTTTTATGCCCAGGGTTGTTAATCAGTTGCCCTTAAATCAGGCAGTACAAATCCCTTCCCTTTTTCCTTCTCCACTGTCTGTGAGATGGTCCTGCACACTTTGGATTTGCATAGACAGCTCAGGCGTTAGTTGGATAAAAATAAGACCATTTGTAAGTCTAACCAGCTTTTTATTTTTTTTTCATCCCTGGACTTTGGGTTTAGTTGTTTCCAAGCAAACAATCTCTTCCTGGATATCTAAGGCCATTTTCTTTTGCTTTTCTTTTCATGGAAAGTGTCCATCTGCTTCAGTCAGAGCAGACTGGTGCTTACTGCAATAGTTTAGACACCATATTCATCCTTGAAGCTGCTACATTGTGCTCACTGCATCCCTTTTTTAAACATTATACATTGGATATTGGTTCTAGAGCCAGAGCAGGTTTTGGTAGGGATCTTTAGGGTTCTTCCCAGGCTTCTACCTCCCACTCTTTTTCTTGAGTTTTTGTACTCTCCCTTAGGTTAAGAATACTGCAACAGTGATATATAGGAATATAGTTGAGTTGTGTAAAATCTTACCATAATCGTAGATGTCCTTGTTTTCACTGTTGCAGTATTTGGTCCCTTCCTCCACTCCCCTTTTTCATTTAGGCTTTGATTTAGTTACCCTCTTGGTTGAGGGTACCCCTTTTCCTTCTGCATTTTCTTCTCTTGGATGTGCATATCCTCTTTTTTTGTTCTGTCGAGACTGTTCTCTATTGGGGTAATTCTGTTCAGGGTAACTGCATCCATATATTACCTTTATGCCCTGCTTCCTTTATGTGGAAAATGTGACGTACAATATCCAAATGCTTTGATATACTGACATGATGTTGGGCTATCCTTGGCAGGAGATCCCTAAGGTTAAGAATACTGTAACAAATCCATAGATTTTATAGGGTTCTAGATTCCCGCAGACACTTTCAAGAACCCTGTAGCAGACCCTGAAGTGGTAACTCTGGGTCCTAAGGGAGCTAAAGTTAGTACTTCAAAAAAAAATACCCTGACAACTGAAAATGAAAACGGAGCATTAGACTGGTTTGGAAAGAAAGGCTACACTGCTATCCTGGTCATGAGAGCTTTGAATTGCCAGTTTCATGAAGTGAAGTATCAGGAAACAATTTTAGATCAGATGATGCAAAAACTGGCGGGGACTGAAAATAAGGCTCTCTCCAAGGAGAACTGCTAGACTTGTGCAATTCTTGCTCTCAGTTTGCTAAGCACTCCTTGCACTTTGGCTGTGATGCTCTGGAAGCTTCCAGCAGGGCAGCAGCTACAGGATCCGTCTTTAGAAGACATGCCTGGTGAGGGAAACCATCCCTGCCTGAACATGTGAAATCCAGTCTCTTGGGTGTTCCTTTGGACAGATATTTACTTTTTGAAGCCGTGCTTAAGATGGAGAATAAGGCCAAGTCAAAGCAAATAGTCAAGGACTTTATTCAGGTTCAACCTCCTTGTTTCAACCGTAATTACCTTACCAAACATTGGTCCTTTCTGGGCTCTGACGCTAAGCCTAAGAATAGAAGCCTGAAAGGGAAAGTAGTGAAAGGCAACACTGGCGACCGAGACTGTGGCAAGCAGATTCCAATAGGCCTGCAGCATCCCACAAACAAGGACCCAGCAGTGAGCAATCATGACCCTTCCATGACACTCCTTTTCCCGCTCCCTTCCAGTCCATAGCCTCACTCCCTTCCCCCCTCTCAGACTAGGAGGACAGCTATCCTTCTTCTTAAAGATTTGGATTCTCATTACCAGGTATCAGTGGGCACTCAAAATCATACAATGAGGTTATAAACTTCATTTCAAATAGCCTCTAATTTGATCAGGTTCCCAAGATATTCCAGTGTAGAATAACGGATGTGTTGTACCTTTAAGAAGCATTTCTAAGACCTGAGCGTGCATATAAATAGCAGGCACGTGTTAGCCTCAGTGCCAGTTTGTGAGTACAGCCAGAGTGTGAACATCTATGCATGAGCAACTAGTTTGTAAATATGTTTGTTTGTATATAATAAAGCTGCTTAAACAGAACCCATAATGTTCGTCTACTTCCTCCTGACTAGACGAGCAGTATCCACCAAACCAACAACCAGAGCCCTTAAAGCAAATACAACTCCTGTTCACCCAAAACTCTGGGGGACCAGTGCCAAACACATTAAAAATAAAAGGTTTTTACTTCAGGCTTTTCCTAGTCCCCATGTTCCTAGAGGCTAGTTCGGGACCTGTCAAAGCTCAATGGATTCTTACTGGTACCAAAATTCAAAATGTTAACACTTCACAAGTTGCTGCCCATGATCTCACCCAACGCTTGCATGGTAACCTTAGATGTAAATAATGCATATCGCCACATCCCATAGAAAAATCTCACAGGGGGTTCTTCCACTTCAGAGCAGGTATGAAGCACTATAATTTTATGTGCTCTGGCTTTTGGATTGTCTACTGCACTCAAAGGTTTTATAAAATAGCCTTCAGTAGGACAAAGGGCATTCAGATTTACCCCTACTTAGACAACTGCCTTATTCAGGAAACAGATGTAGAAAGACTCAAAACAGGTCTGATTTACACCTAGGAGATTCTGGCTTCACTGGGTTCACCAGCAATACCCAAAAGTTTCAGACCATCCCCACAAACTGGATTGTGTTTCTGCGGGCTTTGCTGGACTCCTCACTTCAAAAAGCCTACCTTCTTCCAGACATGGTAGGTGAAGCTTCTCCCATGTTTCAAGAAAGAAGTGGCCTGATGGGCCCAAGCATACTCCCTTAACCCTGGCCTTCTCTTCAGATTCAATTCTCAGGACACAACTCTGACCACAGATGTCTCAGATATAGTGTGGGTGGCCCGTAACAACAACTTACAGACTCAGGGCGGATCGGACTCCCTGTTCAAGAACAGACGCATCAACCTAAAAGCACTGATGGCAGTCCAAAAAGGTCTGATTACCTACAAAGGTAAATGGAAACTGGGAGTGCTCCTTGTAAAGATGAACAATACCATGGTTATGTGGTACATAAACAAGCAGTAGGTAAATCACTCGTACCCACTTTGTTGCTTAGCCATGGAACTTTGGGAAATGGCAAACTCCCTAGGGCTACACCTTGTGGCACAGTACCTACCAGGAGAAACAAATCAGCTGGCAGATCACCTAAGCAGGAGCTTGTGAGACCCTTCCGATTGGCAACTGCATTGTGAAGTTTTTCTCAGCATAGTCAAAGAATGGGGTGTGCCAGAGATGACATTTTTCCACCAAGGAAAACACTCACTTGAAAAAGTTTTACTGAAGGACCAAAACAAGATCAGCCTGAAAAACAAATGACTTCTCCTTCCTTCGGACAGGCCTATTCTTCTTTGCCTTCCCCCCAGTACCCATGCTCCCAAGGCTACTGCTGAAAATAAGGGAAGAAGGGCCAAGGGTGATTCTAGTAGCCCCAGATTGACCAAGGCAGCACTGGTATCCTGTAATGCTTAGTCTTACTGGTATCCTCTTATGCTTAGTCTAAGGAAGAAGAAACCATGGTTGCTACCTCAACAAGTGAATCTGTTAACACAGAACACCAACCTGGACACTCTCAAATTGGCAGCTTGGATGATACCCTGACCCTTGGGGGGGGGGGGCTCAACAAACAGGTTCTGGACATTCTAAAAGAAGCCAGGAGACCTAAGACAAGAAGATCTTACTCCGCCAAATAGAAGAGATTAACTATATGGTGGAGACAAAAGGGACAGAGCCCTCTTAACACTCATTTGCCTCTGATCCTTTCATACTTATCAGGACTTTTTGCCAAAGGACTTTCTTATTCCTCTGTTAAAATTCATGCTTCAGCAATTTCAGCTTATCTGCCTACTCATCCCCCCATCTTCTCATGAAACCGTTCCTTGGGGTCTCCTTTTCATTATAGTGGAGCTCACTCTCCCACCCTTTGAGTCACCCGCCTCCACAGACATCACATTCTTAACCTGGAAGACAGCCTTCCTTCTAGCCATTACTTCAACTAGAAGGGTTTCAGAGCTTCAGGCCCTTATGTGTGCGGAACCTGTCATTACTTTTCACCTTGACAGATTCTGTCTTAGGACAACCCCTTCCTTTATGCCTAAAGTGGTTACAGAGATCTCTCTAAACACGTAACACACCAAAATAGTTTTGACTGAGAGAAGTACACCATCAAAGCTGTATTTAAGATGCACAGGACTGCATAACTAATTATGCAGTTGAAACTATTTTGATGTGTTATGTGTTTATTGTATTTAGATCTCTCTAAACCAAACCATCCACTTGCCTTCTTTCTTTCCTAACCCTCAAAACAAGGGGAAGGAATCCACCATACTTTAGATGTGCATAAGCAACTGCACTACTACTTGGACAGAACAAAGAATGTTAGGAAGTTTGACCAGGTTTTTGTGGCCTTTACATGTATCTCCGAGGGGAGACCAGTTTCTAAACAGTCAATCTCCAAGTGGCTGTGCCACTGTAATTTGTTCTGCTACAGCCATAATGGAAAGAAGTCTCCAGATCATGTGAAGTCGCACTCTACTGCTTTATCTGCTGCCTTTCTTAAAGGGGTGGCCACTAAGGTTATTTTGGAAGCCGTTATTTGTTCTTGTGTGCATACCTTCACCAGACATTATCACCTTCCAACCTTTTCCAAGTCCAGAGTAGGGGTTGCCACTACCATCTTGAACACCATCCTTTCCTATCCGTAAACTTTCCATCCACCCCCCTTTCAGCTTTGGGAGTCATCTTATCAGTTATGACTGCAACAGTGAAACACGAAGAACATAGTACAGTTGTGTACACTTACCATAAATGTAGATGTTCAAGTTTATTCCCTGTTGCAGTGTTTTTCTCTTTCCTCCTTCCCTTCTTGCCCAATGGGATATGGGGAGGTTATTTTTCCCTCTACTTCCAGGTTGTTCCCTCCTCCTCTGTACATACTCTGGAGTTTCTAAGCTTAAGTCATTGACCTTAGGGGCTTGTTGAGGGCAAGAAAGTGCTGAGGTTATGGCAACAGCTGACTCTCTTTATAGCCAGACATCTTGATGTTGGACAGGATGCCTACTGGCTTCAGGAGGAGGAAAAAATTCTCTGGTAGCTGGGCCAGGCAAGGGCTTCCATTACAGGAAATCCTGTCGGTTATGACTGCAATAGTGAATACACTTGAACATCTACATTTATTGTAAGTGTATACAACTGTAGTTTATTGTATTGATAACTGTTTATTTTTTACCAAAGTCAGGATTCTGAGATGTATGCAGTCAGCAGTGGGGTTATAATTCATGAATGACATTGCTGTCATGATCAGGTTAAACAGTTATTAGTCTGAACCTCACACAAAACAGGTCACGTAGTGGCTCACACAAAACAGCTGATGTTATTAGTCTGGCTTTTGAGGATTACTGAGCATTTGTGTAAAGCAAATTGGAGTAATAACCTCTGGTCATCGAGCTTAGAGGAATGTGATGAGAGAAAACTTCAGTAGGAAAATCTTGATATCCACATGGAGAGACAAATTCATTACTTAGCATCTCCCTCACCTCTGGAATAGACTCCCTCTCCAGATAAAGCACTGTGACAATACCTGGATAATTGAATGGGTATTCATAAGTTCACCCAAGACTTGACCAGCATAAACCTGCTTAAGAGGAAAGGTACTGTCTAGAGTGGTAACAGCAAGACTCCGTAACCTTAAACTTCTTATGATTCTCATGGTAATAAGGATATTATGATCAGTGAGATCCAGTTATAACAAATGCTCAGTAATCCTCAAAATTATTTTTTGTGCATGGAACTCTGTGTTCTCCATTTACTGCAAATTATAAAAGAAAAAGTGTAGGGGCACAAAATGTTTTGCTGGCTTTCAAAGCCTTTGGAAACTGGTACAACAGTACCTCCTGACAGCAGATAGAAAAATGCACAGCTTTAAAATCTGCTAGATCCTTCATTATGCCACAGTGTTTAAGTGTGGCAGAGTGAAGTATCTTAACAGTTTTGAAAGGTGTTTTTCTTTCTGTTGCTGTCCTGTACTGTCAGCTATTAATTACTAATCTGACACCTGATCTTAACAGTGCTCCAGGATGCATAAATAGTGCTTATTAAGCACCATTCTGACATTAGAAATGTACTTGATAAGCTTGTCTTTTTCCAGTTTTTGGAGTGTAATTACAGCACTCCATGATGTGTACATGCAGTTAAGTGTCTACAGTTGATGGGTGTGGACATTGGTGCATTTATAACAACAGCACTTCGAATAGTCTTTTAAAACAATCGAGAGGTTTTATCTAAAGAATGTGCACATTTATCTGTAATCAGAAAAAAAGTGTGTATGAGGGAGCCAATAGTTTGAAAATTGCCCAGAGCCCAAGGTACACTTAATCTCCCATTTCTCATGGATCTCACCCTTAAGTAACTGTGAGGACTACATGAGGACTGGTACACTTAACCACACACAAAGACATACTCGGAGGCACTGATCAAAAATCTACCAAAACTACAGAGGCCTCCAAAGCAGACACCCAAGCAACTGCCACCTCAAGACATAAGACATGCAACACATAGTTCTCAAAGTCAGTGTGCTAAACAGTCACAGCCCTTAAGGCCAAACACAATGCTAGACACACTTGTTATAGGTGACTCCATAGTCAGACACACTGACGTCCCACTCACCAGACTGAACAAGGAAAAGATCACAGTAAGCTGCCTGTCAGGCGCTAGAATCCGCCACATAACACAAGCACTCAGGTCACTCCACAGCAAGTACAAGTATGACTCGGTCATTATCCATGCCGGTGTGAACGACCTGAGACGTACCTCCCTGGACTACATGAAAAGAGACATAGAGGAACTCTCAGATTATGTAGCCCAGGCCGGTATGACCCTGACCCTGAGCAGTATCCTACCCTCACCAAGAATGATGCCACAATACAGAGACAAAATGATCAGCTTTAATAATTGGCTTAATTACTGGTGTCATTCTAAGGGGATCCGATGTCTGTCTGCCTGGGATGACATGCTTGACAAGCCACGCTGCTTCGCAAGGGACGGCTTGCACCTGTCACCCCTGGGCTTCCGGATATTGGCAAAGGCTCTTGCCACCCCCATAGTGCATTTTTTAGGCAAGGCTCAAATGATAAACCTACCGCCCTAGAAAACAAAAATGGAGAAAAACTAAGGGTAATACTGCTCAATGCCAGAAGTCTAAACCTCAAGATGCACGCCCTCGAAGCCCTCCTCAGTATGGAGAACATCGATGTCTGTGCTGTGACTGAAACCTGGTTCAAGCACCCCAGCACTATCAGGTTATACCTCATATCATGCGTTCCGGCCCCAAAATCCGGACCGAACCACAAAAGGAGGGGGGTATCCATATTCATAAAGGATACCCACACCTCCAGGTTAGTGGCAACGCACGAAGCATCGGAGACCATCCAGGTGCAATTAACCATAGGTAAAACTGCCCTACAGTTTGTAATATGCTACAGACCACCTTCTCAAACTCAGGAAACCCACACAGCCTTCCTGAAGACATTGGAGAGTATGAATGTCTCTCCAAACACCATCATATTGGGTGACTTCAACTACCCAAACATAGACTGGGAACATTACTCAAGCCCCAACACCCTAGCCCAAAGGTTCCTTGAGTTCATAAACTCAAATGCTATGGAACAACTAGTCACCATTCCCACAAGAGGAGAAAATATACTAGACCTGATCATCACAAACATGGGGACAAAATGCTCCACACCGAAGTATATCCCTCATTGGTGAGATCAGACCATAAATTAATCTCACTGGAGATCCACATCCCGCCCCACCCCCAGCAAAAGACCACAGTGAAGAACTTCTCAAAAGCAAACTTCACACTTCTTAAGACTGGAGTGGTATCCTTCAAGGCCCCCGAGCCAGTGGAAACCACAACCCACGCTGCTGAAACCCTTACAAATGCCTTCTACGAGCACCTCCAGGAATGTATGGATCAAGCAAGCCCTAATAAAATCAAGACCCTTTCCACCAAAGGCACGGGCCCAGTCTGGTGGACTCCAGCCATAAACAAACTCTACAACAAGAGGAGAAAGCTACTACATGACAGAGCAAAATCCCTAAATGGGAAGGCATCTCTGATCAATACTAGCAAAAAACTACGATCACTCATAAAATCATCCAAGGCCAACTTTGAGAGAAAAATCGCTAATGACACAAAAGACAATCATAAAGCCTTCTTTAGCTATGTTAGCAACCTGGGTGGAAACTCCCAGATATGCTCAGAATTAGTCCAAAATGATAAAAATCACTGAACCCACAGACATTGCCAACATACTGGCAGACAGGTTCAGTGCAAATTTCTCCCCTCCCTCCCCCCCAAAAGGAGAAATATCTGTCCCACCAGAGTCTAGCCTCCCAAACATCTCAGATGCCCAGGTGAGAGCTGCTCTCTCTAAAGCAAAAAACACAGCATCAATGGGACCGGACGGTGTCCCCGGCTGTGTGCTACACGAACTCAATGAGGAACTAAACCCACACATAAGGCTGCTGTTTAATCTTAGCCTTACTACAGGATACGTACCCAAAGAATGGCGTACGGCAACTGTGGTCCCACTCCACAAAGGCGGTGCTTCTACGGACCCTGGAAATTACCGCCCCATAAGCTTGACTAGCCTTGTATGCAAAGCTATAGAGAGGATCATAATGGAACTCATAAATAAAGACATTGGGGACCTACAGACACTGGATCCTACCCAATTTGGCTTTGTCAAGGGCAGATCCTGCCTCTTGAACTTGGTCGACTTTTTCGAAACAGTCACTAAGGCCATTGATGAGGGTAAGGCAGTTCACACAGCCTACCTTGACCTAGCAAAAGCGTTTGACACAATACCCCACTCGGGCATCATAGAAAAGCTCACCAGCTTAGATGTAAACCCATATGTCACAAGATGGGTTGCAAACTGGCTCAAGGACAGAACACACAGGGTTAGAGTTGCTGGTGCCATGTCAGACTCTAAGCCGGTCACGAGCGATGTCCCACAGGGCTCAGTCCTGGGCCCCCTCTTGTTCGGCATTTATTTTTCTGAAGTGCAGGCAAACATAGGGGGATTGTGGCTGACAAAATTTGCAGATGACTGCAAACTGGGCACCATAATTGACACTCCATCAGACACAGACATCCTCCAGAAAGGTCTCATAGAAATGGATAACTGGTACCAGAGCCATGGCCTTAAGCTAAATGCCAAAAAATGTATAGTCATACCCTTTGGGAAAAACAAGGTAACCCCTAATTACCACATAAGTGGTAATCCATTAAACATGGAAGAAGTTATCAGGGACCTGGGGACCCAAGTTGACAGTAACCTCTCTTTTGACACTCACATTGCCAAAGTGGTTAGGAAGACCTTCTACATTGCCCACCTGATCATGAAGGGATTCACATCCAGATCAGGAGAGGTCATTGTACCCTGTACTCTTCACTTATCAGACCAATGATTGAGTACAACGCCCCATTCGGAATGTACCTTACCCGACACCTGCAGCAGTTGGAAAGACCCCAAAAGTTCCTCACCAAAAGGATAAAGGGGCTCAAACATATGTCATACGATGCCCGACTGAAGAAACTCCAGCTCTATTCAGTCGCATACCGTCTGCTCAGAGGTGATCTGTGCCTGACATACAAGGCCATGTCCAACCTGCAATTAATGGACATGCTCCACCTCAAAAATCCAAATCCACCAGAGCCACGAGAGCAAGAGACTTAAACCTCAACACGGATATAAATAGGACGTGCTGGAGGGACAGATTCATCACCCAGAGACTCCCTACACTATGGAACAGAATCCCAGTCCATGTGAGGCAGAGCCCCTCACTGACTCTGTTCAAGAGAAATCTTGACGAGTGGATGGGAGATCGTAGGTTTACCCCGGGAATCATCTCTGTATCACTGCTGGACAGAGGCACAGCAAACTAATGGGTATAGTATTCTCATCCTAAGGGGTGGTGAAAGCCACACACACTCTGGCTAGGCTTATAAATGCCCTAGGGCAGATAGCCTAGTATGAACCTATGAACCTATGAACAGAGAACCACAGTCTCCAAAACGAAAAGAAAGGTAGGCAGTGCATCTAGCAATGAAGTGTGCTAGCTTCCCTCACCTAAAACAATCGTGCTTTGGGGCTGTTTGAGGTCTGAAGGCTATTAGTTTGAGATACCTGTTACATCTTAATGACTGGATATTATCCATGTGTACCAGGTTAAAATGCCTTGCTGTGTACAGATCAAGTCAAACATAAAAGTATGAGCTTGAATACTGAAACATCTGAGGGACATAAAATACAGGACAGATATCAGTCTTGTAATGAGGCACTTAAGCAGGTGCATATATTTGATTTACAGTGTTTTAACACGCATGGCTATGTGCTAATTAAAAAGGCCATTTTGTGTATTGCTGTATCATTTTTTATTTTGGAGAAGTGAATATATATATTTTTATTTATAATGCACTGGTGCCATTGGGTGTGAATAATCATGTCCACAAGAAAGTCATGTTACCATATTTTTGAACATAACTCCATAAATGGTTTGTGTTGATTGTCACTACATCCACGTTTTATCCTACTATTAGAAGTACTGTAGGGTAGGAGGTGCAGTATATTTGAGGTATGCATTCTTTACCTTAATTTAATCTATTTGTACATATTGCATATTGCTAGGCATGTAGTAAGTGCTACAGGAGAATTGTTTTATTTGACTATCACCAATAACCAGGAGTGGAAGTGTAAGATTCATGAAAGGATATACAACATTTTTAACATTTTAAACAGATGTGCTTACAGCATATGAATTGCATTCTTATTAGAGAAGTGTATTAGAGACAATGGTACAGTCTGGCAGTTTGTGCAGAGGATAGGCCTCAGTTGTTTTACCTTGACCAAATCACTTAACCAGACACTGATATGGGGCAAATGAGAATTTGGACTAGATCCTTAATGGTCTCATGAACTGCATGCCTAGAAGTTATCTGTGAATCTATGAACAGTACTCTCTACCCTGTAGTTTCTGATAGCTTAGTATTTTTTTATCACATGCTCACTTTTTGTTAACGACAATTTTTCTTTTATGTATAATGTCTGATTTCCGCTGTCATTCATATTGAAGCTTTTCTTCTTAGAAATCCTCTGTAATTAGGCTTTGCAAACATGTCTAAAATTAGGCTTTATTATGAAGTTCTAGCTCATCTCTGATAAAGTCACATAACCACTTGACTGCAAACCATAGTCAAAAAAATAGTAACAAAGCATTTCTGTTGGGGTTAAATCCTCTGATACTCACAAATGAGGCAGCATTCTCCCTTACCCCCATTAAGGTTTAGAGGATCATAGATTGTTGTTAAGGTTACTCCAAGAAGACAGTCAAGAATCAAGCAAGTAGTTGTGGGAGAGTAACAGCATCCCCCATTAACTAGACTTTCTAAACATTTACCCTGTTGAAAATTTGCAGTCACCCATCCAATCATCTGTACTGTTTTTTTAAAGATTGTTGGGGAAGTATTCTGCTTAATTGGTAAGGGCAGCCTGAGGCAGAAAATGGAGTATATGTTTGCTTTAGGTATCTGTCACATCATATGGGGTTTGTTGATATGGTGGTATAGGTTTAGGTCTGTAGAGCAGGTGTTTACTGTAGCACTGGTTCTGTTTTAGGTGAAGGAGTTCAGAGAGTGCTGGGTCATTCATAGCGCCGGCAGATAAGCAGAGATCACCCCTAAGGATTCTGTATGACACTAAAGAGAAGAACAGGACTTTTAGTCTGTAGGGCAGCTATGGCTGCTGAGATGTGGTCTCAGAAGCTGGTTTAGGTGCTTAGTGAGGTACTTGTGGAAGGATGCATTGCATTTAATGAAGGGCTGTATGAGGGATGAATAAAGTGAGACTGTAACTTTCTTGAACACTGAGGAGATAACATGAAGGATAAGTTGTACAAGGTAGAAGGATTTCCTAACCACTACAGAGAGTCTTTTATCAACATATGAACTCACATCCCTGATGATGATGTACAATTTGTGTTTTTTTTTTAAACAAGAAACGTCTTTATTAAATTATCATGTATGACATGGGCAATCATGCATTTTTATAAATGAAAACAAACCATGTTGACATAATTTTTGTTGCAAACATGATGAAATAATTGTAGTTGAAAACATCACTTATGATCTGTCCAGTCATTGTCCGTAAAACATTACATAGCTCATTCAAGTCCTGCCTTCTTTTAAACCACCTTCCTCCTCTGCATGTATTATTGCCACAGTTCCCATTTTTTCCTATGTAATTTGCTCCTACACTTGTCTAAAGATCCCAATTCCAGTTTTTTTATCCCTGTTACTATATTCACTACTTCTACTAAAGTTGGTTTAGACTTTGATTTCCATTTTCTAGTAATTGCTTTTTTGCAGTCATCAAAATTTGATTCAGCAAGGCCTTTCTGTGTCAAAGCGATTCCAATTATGTGTCATATCTAAAAAAAAATAATTTCCTTAGTTTACACCAGGTTCTCACCCAGTATCTATGACAGAGCAGTCTGCGGGGAATCATTGTCTGCCATCTCATTATACTCGCAGAAAATATGTTCCCAGTTACCTCTTTCTTCTCCAGCATTTGCTGTCAACGTGAGGAAAAATTCTTTGGAGCCTAATCGGGGTATAAAAATACCTATGTAGACACTTCCAAGCAAAGATCCTAAATCTTCTAGACTTTGTTGCATATTTGGGAGATATATATACACATATCAACCCATTGTTTGTGAATTGCTTCTCCAATCTCTTTTCACAATCCTTTCTAACTTCCTGTGATTGATTCTTATAGTCATCAAGCAATATTTTATATGCTCTACTAATTATTCCTTTTTTAACAGCAGCTTCTGTTCTAGATTGTACTGGAAACTCTACCAGTGTTGGTCTTTCATGTAGGATACTCTGATATCAGTGCTTGATAGGAAGGCAGTCTCTAGCCTGCAGTTCAAATAAATTATTGGCCTCTTCCCATTCTATTACCTTTCCCTTTGTATCCCTGATTGCAGTAATCCCTACTGGCAAAATCACCTTTCTTCATTCCCATGTTGACTTAGTTCTTAGAATACTTTCTGCTGCTTTACAAATATAGTATTCTGTATGGTTATTGTTATTCTGCTTAAGGATCTGCATCCAAAATCCCAGTCTTTTCTTGTTTCTTGAACTTTCCTCCTGTTTCATCAACATCCCTTTCCACTTTGAATTATAGGTTTCTACATGCGCTATGTATAGGACCCTTAAATGTGTAGCTCTGCAATACCCCTTCAAGTCTGGTAATCCCAAACTGCCTTGCTCAATTGGAAGAATCAGCGTATCCCACTTGACTCTTGCAGTCTTTCCTTCCCAGATAAAATCCTTCAGCTCTTTATTACTTGCTATCCACAACTTCAGCTCTGCTAGATAAAAATATGCCTGACCTGTGTATAAAGCTAAAGGGGCTAAACACATTTTAACTGTTTGTATATTGCTATTCATATTCATATAACAGGGTTTCCAGTTTCTCAGTGTTTGTGTTATGTTTTGTTTAGTCTATTCCCACATATCCTTAGCTGCCACACTAGAATCCTTTTTAATCCATACTCTTTTATGTACTTCTTTTTTTCATGGCCCCATAAATATGGATGTTGCTGAACCAATTCATGTGTGGATACATAATTTACAGCTATTGCTTTTGTTCCAGCTTCATTAATTTTGTATCCCAAAAAGATTTCAAAAGGCCTCAAAATGTTCCCCAACACTGAAATGTCATTTTCTGGTTTTATCAGGTATAAAATTATATAATCTGCAAACAGAGCCAAATTTTCGTGACTACCATCCTTGAATTTCTGAGTCTCTTATTTTCTTTGCCAGTGGTTCTAAATAAAGTGCAAATGACAAAGGGGAAAGAGAGCACCCCTGCCTGGTTCCTCTGCTCAAACAGAAATTATCAGTAGGGAACCTGCACACTTCAATTTTCATCACTGATCCCTCATATATCCTCCAAGTCAACCTTATAATTTTATCAGGGACTGCAAATGCTTCCATTGCCCTGCTCACAAACTCCCAGCTTACTCTGTCAAATGCTTTCTCTGCATCAAGACCCACATTTTCTTACTTTCAGCTTCCCTCTAGATCATCAGTGTTCTGTTAATGTTGTCAAATGTTTGCCTCCCTTTCACAAAACTATGTTGATCCATGTCTAGAAATGTTGGCATCACCTTTGCCATTCTTTTAGCCATTATAGTGTTATATACTTTGTAATCATGGTTTAGGATTGAAATGGGTTTGTATGAAGCTGAATCTGATGGGTCTTTATCCTATTTATGTATTACAGTCACCACTGCTTTCTTCCAAGAAGTTGGTGCTTCTCTTCCTCCTCTTAAAATACTGTTAAACAAAACCTTCTAGATCTTTATCAGTTTTTCCCTCTCAGCTTCCAAACTTCCACAGGAATACTATCTATTTCTAGGGACTTTCCTGCTGATTGGTGATACATCATCATTTTTGTCTCATCTCCTCCTGTCCTAACCATTAGTAATTGAGCCTCATCTACCTCTAACCTTTACATATTTAATTTTTCCATAAACATTTCCATTTGTACCTTTTCTTGATCTCCATATTTCTCTGCTTTGTACAGACTTTCATAAAATGTCTGAAATATGTCTAGTACCTCTATATGATCTGTATATTCCTTGTTATAGGCTCCCTACATTTGATGACAACCCTATCTACATTCTGTTGTGCTAAACGTTTTTGTGCTCTGGCATTAGTATCAAAAAACAGTTGCTTAACAGCAGTCTTTCTAAACTCATGCATATTATCGAGGTAATCCTTTATTTTCTTGCTTAGCACTCTGCAGTTGCTCCTTTTCTTGTGCTGTGTAATTCCCCCTATTCTGCAGTACTTTAACATTTGTCAGTCCCTCTAAGTAATTATTGGTTGCTTCTTAACCATATCTCTTTTTCATTTCCACCCTGTTTTTAAACTCCAGTTTAATTTTATCCCACTCCCTAGCTATATTTTCAGAAGAAATTTCTGTCTTCTCTAATAACTCGCGTATAATTTCCAATACCCATTCCTTTCATTCTTCTGTTTTCAACAGATAGGTAGTTATGAGCCAGTGTCTCATTTTTATTTCATTACCTTGTGTTTTTATTTTAGTTACTATTGGTGCATGATCTCAAGTAGTTATTGGATTCATATCATAACTTTTAATTAAATGCATGTGTTCCTTTGAAACACAAGTTCTGTTTAGCGTAGCCCAGTTTTTCTATCTCGGGGAGTAATATGTAAATTCACTCCGAACTTCTAGTACTAAATTCACATCTTCCATATCAAATATTTTCATAACTTTCTTCAAAAATCTACCCTCCTTTGTTATATTTTCCCTTCTGGGCCCCCGAGACGCATCTTCCCTGCTGCAAATAAAATTCCAGTCCCCCACTTATAAATAATATTCTCAACTGAACACTGAGTATTTTTCCCAGAATTTTCTTAAGCGCCATTATAGCAGCTTTAGGTGGAATATGAATATATGACAGTGTAATCATCCTTCCTTGTAAATAGCCCCTTAGTACTACATATCTGCCATTATTATATTTTTATCCTCTTCTTTGACTATTGGAGCTCCTCCTGCAATTAATATAAGTGCTCCTCTTTTCCATTGTCCCAGGTATTCCACTGAATAACCATCCTGAAAACCTTTCTTTATCAAATTCACATGTTCAGTTATTGGCCTCTAAGAGTAAATTGAATACTACCGTAATGACTCCATCTTCACGAGGTGTTTCGTCTCCATCCACTTCCAACTCATTGGGAAATAAAGAACCTGTGTCAGCAACACAAACTGATACTGGTGGCCTTGTTGATTCCATGGGTGTCGATACCCCCCCACCCAATCAATTAGCTCTTTTAGATAAGCGAGTTGCTTCTGTACTTGGGGCCATACCCAAGGTCCCCACCAATGACAATGCCCGTTTTTTACCTTATCCAGTCAAGCAAAATTACCAAAACAGGGGGCGCTCGAACAGCAGAGGTCCAAGAAAAAGAAAACCATCAGGGGAGAGATTCGGACAGACAAGGAGAATAAGGCATTTACTGACCTGGTTTTTAATGTTTCTGAGATTACATTGGATAGCACACAAATTAACCTTTTGAACAAAGGCCTCAACTTCATTCCAGCTTGCTCTGGTGTTTTGAGTGAAACACTCATTGACTTAAGACTCTTTTGTCGCATGCTTTCCTTGAAACTATTTTTCAAAGATCAACCACAAGTCAATATGATTGATAGAAAGTTAATTCAGTTTAAACGTAAGAGTAATTTCATGCCAATTTTGCCTAGTCATGTAGAGTGTTTTTCAAGGCTTTGTGAGACAGATTTCTACAACCTCTTTTCAAATAACAACAATAAGGTAATATACTACAATTTAACTGCACTTGAACACAAATCTCTCAATGACCTTAAACATAGAAAAGATATAACTATTAAACCTGCCGACAAAGGCGGTGGGGTAGTTGTACTGAATACATTAGATTATACAGCTAATATGCTCTCTATGCTTACTGATCAGGATACACATAAGGAAATCCATATTAATGAGGTTAACAATATCATTCATAATATTCATGACATCCTGTATGACTTAGTTATGTGTAGGCAGATCAGTAAAGAGATTTATGAATTTTTCTATATTGAACATCCAGTCCTACCCATCATAAAGGGATTACCCAAGATCCACAAGAATGTAGTCCCCATACCAATGAGACCAATCGTATCAGGGGAAAATTGGGCAACTTATAACATCTCCACCTTTATTGAGCATCTATTAAAACCTATAGTTGAGTCATTTTCATCTATATTGAGAGATACTTACCAGTTGCTGGAGCATTTGAGCAATATGACATTAAACACTGATCAACATGGATATCTTTTCATCACTTTAGATGTTAAGAACCTGTTCACCTGTATACCTAATGATATAGGTATACAATCTATTCGTGAGATACTTACAAGTGAATCACCATACAGTAGTGACAGGAATATTCTTATCTGCCAACTACTAGATTTGGTGCTTAACAATAACGTCTTTGTGTTCGGTGAGAAATGTTATTTGCAGCAGTGGGGTGTTGCCATGGGCACACCCTGCGCTAATTCATATGCCAACCTAGTGGTTCTAGATTGGGAAAAGAATTATGTATTCACTCACCCTATGTTCAACAGGGTGAAGGTGTACAAACGCTTTGTAGATGATATCCTAATTATTTGGGAAGGTACACAGACAGAGTTCAATCTATTCTGGTCAAGCATAGAATCCACCACCCCCTTTCTCTCATTCACTCAAGAAAGTTCTGAAACATCCATTTCTTTCTTAGATGTGTTGCTTCAGATTAATGATTGTGGACAGGTTACATCTTCCCTATACAGGAAATCAGTTTGGAAAAATACGATACTCAAGTATGACAGTATGCATCCCAGATTTATATTCTCTGGCATTATTAAAAGCCAATTCATGAGGATCAAGAGACTCTGCAAAGAACAGCACTCATTATCAGCAGAAGCTGATTTGATGGAAACCCTGTTCAAAGACAGAGGCTATAACTTGAATATGGTGAAGGACATTAGATCTATGGCATTGGGTTCTGGGTTACCCGAAACCCTTAATGCTAACACCAATTATAAATATAAAAAATATAGAACTCATTTTGATACGCATAACCTGGGCAGACCACTTAAATATACAGTTAAGTATACGAGTGATGTGAAGAGTATTCAAGGGGTGATCTCTCGTAACTGGAATGTCCTTACCATGGATGGTGTAACCAGAGAACTGGTAGGGGAAAGACCTAGATTTCTATATAGAAACTGTAGCAACCTAAAAAGGATTCTATGCAATGATTCACTGTCCAATACAACAGTCATTGCCTCTAGTAGGCTTAATCAAGGAACGTACCCATGCAATAATTGCAATAGATGTGGTCACATCACTACCATCCAGGAATATCATCATCCCAACATGAATTATAGATGTTAAGTTGTCTATCTCGCCTTCATTCTTGCTGGATGGGTTCGGAGCCGACCTCGGCTCTGACTTGGCCACTCTAAAAGCTCGAGAGTTGGTTCCACCGGCTCGAGGCTCCCCTTATATCCCACAATGCTAGGCGTGAGTTACCTCAGATCTCGTTTGCCGCTACAGCGATCGAGGTGTTGTTTTTCTACCGGCTCAGGTCAGTTGTTTAATCAGTCTATTTAAACTAGTTTAAATCCCCTTTTCTGAACTTAGTTGTTCATATTTCCCTTAGTTTAGTGGATTTCATCCCTTTCCTCCATTATTCCCCTCCTTTTCTCTCAAGAACTTATAAGTTCTTCCCTTAGGCCTTCGGGCCCTGCTATCCCTAAGTGGAGTGTCTGTGTTTTGTTAGGGATTTTTCATACCTAAGCTAATTAACTAATTTTCAATTAGTTTAATCTAGTTTAACTTTGTTCTTAGTGTAATCGGTGTGTGTGTGTTCTGTGTGTGGTTACACTTTCGGTTCCTTGATAATGTCCAAGGATTCAAAGGTCTCAGGCTTCAAGAAGTGTGACTCGTACTGTCAGAAAATGTCTCTGACAGACGGTCACACTTCTTGTGTTTACTGCCTGGGACCTTTACACCTACAGGACTCTTGTGCTGTATGCCATGGCTTCAGCCCCAGAGTCCTGCAGGAAAGAAAAAATAAACTTATTTTGAGAGGTTTACTTAAGCCTGAGGGTTCCCTTACTGTTACTTCGGGCAAACCCTCTAAGGCTTCTAGGTCCTCGGCTCCAGCTCCTGAGTCGAGGCCTAAAGCTTCGAAACCTCCTTCTACATCGTCTCCGGCTGGAGCCGATGAGTCTCAGACTGCAGCTCCTGTGGTTTCCTCGGCTCCGGCTGGAGCCGAGGTATTGGAAATTCCTGTGTCGGCTCCGACTAAACCTTCGGAGCCGACATCTAGAAAGAGGTCCAGGTCACCGTCCCTTGGCTCCATTCATTCGGCTCCAGCATCTCCCTTGCTGTCTGGAACGGAGCCATAGATCTCACTCCTCTAGGTCATCGAGGCTTTCGGACCATGACCTTCAGAGAGTAGTGAGTCGACTTCTTAAGTCCGAGGCACTGGCCCAAATGCTTCAGAGCCCGACTCATCAGTCGATGCCTGACCCTGTTCCTCATTATGTTCCTCCTCCGACTCCTTTGAGCTCGGAGCCGGGGCGTTTCGGGACCTAGACTGTGGTAACGTCAGAGCCGATACAAATGTCTTCGGCTCCGTCGTCGGCTCCGATTTCTTCCTTGGAAGAATCCCGGCGCCGGACTTCCCTCGTCAGCTCCGAGGGGGTGAGTGGCATCGGACACTTGTCCGACCCCGCTCTCCCTCTCGGTGCTTTGGCGCTGGTGAGTTCGGCTCCGACATCGGCCTCGGAGCCATCACTGTCGGTGCCGAGGGAGGTTTTCAGCTTCTCGGAGCGGGGACCTCTGGCTCTGCCTGACAGGGGTGCGTTCGAGGTCATGCGGAGTGTGTTGGAACCTGGTTCAACTCCACAGTCGGCTCCGTCCGCCCCTCCCTCTTCGGTGCCTCAGGTCAAGTCTACTCACTCCCTCATCCCGGACTGCAGAGAGCCAGCTCCTCAGGAATCCCCTGTGGGGATCTCATCCTCTTCCGAGGCCTCTCCTGAATTGGCAGAAGAGCCCCCTCAGAAGAGAAAGTGTAAGAGGAAACACATAGACTCACCTGAGTCTGTCACCTCTGACACAGATTTAGAGGATTCCGAGGGTTCCCCTCGTTCCCCTTCTGAAGATGTCTCCTTTGCAGACATTCTAGAAATCCTCAAACAGAGGGGAAATTGGCCAGCCCTCAGCCCTTCGGAGGATGAATCTGTGTATCTTGAGGCGTTTGGCTCTCGCCCTTCCACCTCCTGGGTGTCTCCCCCCTTTGACCCCCTCATGCAGGTGGTAGCAAAAAAGGCATGGACGGCTCCTGATTCAGTGGACCCCACTCCCAGGAGACCCTCAAAATTTATCACGGCACCAGCAGATAAACAATTTCTGACCAAGGGAGTTTCTGTGGATGCTATGGTGGTTGCTGCTGCATCTAAGAAGGAACTAGCTGATCCTTCAGTGCCTGTCCATCCACCTAACAAGGAATCTCGGTCCATGGACAGGTACGGGAAGCGGATGTTCTCGTCAGCGACCTTTGCAATGCGTTCGCTGAACTACCTATGCCATTTTACTCGTCTTCAAAGGGATTTGATCAAAGAAGCGAGTGACATGTTGAAGGATCCTACAGCTGCGGGTTTTCAGGACAAGATGAACACTCAGCTGGCTACCCTGAACTCCATAGCTAACTCCTCCATGCGCCTTCTTTCGTATGCGGCTGATGGAGCGAGCAGGGCCGCAGGGACAGGTGTGGCCTTACGCAGGCATGCCTGGATGCGGCTATGCAATTTTGCGGACCCCTTTAAAATGTTGTTCACTAATTCCCCGTTTGATGGATCATCTCTTTTTGGTCCTCAAGTGAAAGAAACCTTGACTAGGTGCGAGACGGATGGCAAGACTCTTTCTGCCGTCGGAGTCCGTTTTTCTACTCCTTCTAGGCCTTACCCCAAAGGCCAGAAAGGTGGGAAAATGTGGTTCCGCAAACAATCTCAAGGGACTTCGCCTGACGCACAGAGTCGGTTCCCCGCCAGAGGCAGAGGGGGGAACAACAATGGTAGACGTCGCCCTAGAGGCAGGGGTCCGCAGAACCAGGGCAATCGAGAAACTTTCTCCGATAAGCCCTTTCAGCATCCCTGAGGTGTTGCCCGACTGTCCACCTTCGGAGACAGTCGGGGGAAGATTGTCACTGTACCCAGAAGCCTGGCTATCCCTAACTCAAGACAAGTGGGTACAGTCCATCATTTCCGAAGGCTATTCCATTCCCTTCATTCGCATTCCAAACCAGTCAAAAAAATCCCTTCCAGATGTTCCACCCGCTCAAAGGGATCTTGCAGCTTTGGAAATTTCAAAGCTACTTACAAAAAGAGCAATTCAGCCAGTTCCAGCAGACCAGCAAGGATCCGGAATCTACTCCAGGTTCTTTTTAGTTCCAAAGAAAACAGGGGACTGGAGACCAATTTTGGATCTCAGTATCTTGAACAAGTCTGTCAAGAAAACAAGATTTCGGATGGTCACTCTACAGTCCATCCTTCCCCTATTGGGAAGAAAAAACTGGATGTGCTCTATAGACCTTCAGGATGCGTACTATCATATAAAAATGAACAGATGCTCCAGAAGATTCCTCCGCTTCAGGCTGGGAACCAGTCATTTTCAATTCAGAGCCCTGCCCTTTGGACTCACCACTGCCCCGGTGTTTACCAAATGCATGGCAGTGGTAGCTTCTCACCTGAGACGTCAAGGATTCCAGGTGTTTCCATATTTGGACGACTGGCTCCTCACAGCTCCCACCAAGCATCTTCTTCTGATGGCCAGAGACTACACCTTTCGCATTTGTCAAAACTTAGGCATCTCAATAAATTGCGAAAAGTCTGTTTTGTCGCCTTGTCGTGCTATTACCTTCATAGGCGCAAATCTAGACACAGTCAACATGTCTGCGAGACTAACAGATCAGAGAATAACAGACATACGCAAACTGGTCTCGCTTCTCTTCAGCAACAACAGAGTCAAAGCCAGGTTAGTTCTGAAAGTATTAGGGATTATGGCGGCTGACATACCTCTGCTTCCATTAGCCAGATTCCACATGAGAATCCTTCAATGGATGCTCTTCACACAATGGTCATACCAACAACTTCCGATGTCTCACACCATTATGATTACGCAAACATGCAAGAATCATCTTCGGTGGTGGATGTCTTCCCCTCAGCTCCTCTTGGGAAGACCCTTTGTTCCTTCCCCTCCGCTGCCTACTCTGACAACGGACGCCTCCCTGATCGGGTGCCGGGGCATTATCAGGCCAGGACTGTCCAGGGCATATGGCGACCAGGCGAATGCCACTTGCACATAAATGTTCTAGAGATGAGAGCAGTGCTTTTAGCGTTGCAAGCCCTTCAAGACTCTCTTCCATTGGGAACGATAGCAATCCAGACGGACAATATGTCTGTAGTGTGGTATATCAACAAACAAGGCGGAACCAGGTCCTATCCCCTATGTCGAGAAGCACTCAGACTGTGGCAATGGGCGATTTCTTCTCAGCGTTTTCTGATAGCAACGCACATCCCCGGGAAGTCCAATCAAATCGCGGACAAGTTGAGCAGAGCTATCCTCATGCCTCACGAGTGGTCTCTGAAAGATTCTATTGCGAGAAAAATTTTTCTCAAGTGGGGTCAGCCTTGCTGCGACCTTTTTGCTACACCCCAAAACAGCAAGTGCAGAGATTATTTCATCCTATTCCCATTACCAGGCCAATCCAGCAGAGACGCTCTAGTCCAAGCTTGGCCCCGGGGACTTCTGCATACATTTCCTCCCTTCCCACTAATTTCTCAAGTGATACAGAAAGCTATCGCTCAGAAGGCCTCTCTGATCCTCATTGCTCCTTACTGGCCTCGACAGGTTTCGTTCCCCTTTCTACATCAATTTCTGTTGGAGCAACCTTGGCATCTGGACCTAGTTCCAGATCTTTTGATCCATCAATCGGGTCAGTTGCATCGCTCCCTCCCCTCTCTGAACCTCACTGCTTGGTTCCTCCAGTTCCTACCCTAGCCAGGCTTCCTCAAATATCTCACACTGTTCGAGATATTTTAATAGCTTCACACAAATCTTCCACTCGAAAAATTTATCTTAGTAAGTGGAAACATTTTGCCTATTGGGCTCAAGGAAGGGATTTAGATCCTTTCACTGCTCCCATCCATATGGTTCTTGATTTTCTAGCTGACCTCTTTCATGCAGGTTCATCTCCTTCTACTCTCAAAGTTCAATTGGCAGCTATATCTAACTTTCATGTGGGTATTTCAGAGTCTACCATTATGTCCCACAAGCTTTGCAAAGCATTTTTGAAGGGAGTTTTTCTACTCAGACCTCCTATAAGAAATCCTCCTCCTCCTTGGGACCTTAATTTAGTTCTCAGTTCTTTGATTCTCCCCCCTTTCGAACCTGCAGCTACCTGTTCATTAAAATTGCTATCATGGAAAACTCTCTTTCTCGTAGCTATTACTTCAGCTAGAAGAGTTTCAGAACTTCATGCACTCAGCTGTCGACCTCCTTATCTGTTGTTCCATAAAGACAGGGTATCCTTACGAACCAACCCGTCCTTTTTACCTAAAGTGGCCTCTGCGTCTAACCTAAATCAAAGCATTGACCTCCTGTGTTTTTTCCAGGGTATTCTAATAGGTCTGAACAAAAATTGCATTGGCTAGATGTTCATCGTCAGTTAAGGTACTATTTGGATAGGACCAAACAATTCAGAAAAACTGACCAGCTGTTTGTCTCTTATGCAGAAGGCAGAAAGGGACTTTCTGTTTCCAAGGTATCATTATCTAGATGGCTAACATCTCTGATTTCCATTGTTTATGAAATTAGACACCAAAAGCTGCCTAATAAACCTAAGGCCCATTCCACCAGAGCTTTGGCTACTTCTATAGCTTTCCAAGACAGACTGCCTATTGACACCATTTGTGCAGCGGCTACTTGGGCTACTCCTCATACTTTCATTTCACATTATAAGTTGGATTTAGCTTCCAGACATAGAGCTAAGTTTGGTACCACTGTTCTCAAGAGTCTGTTCCGTTAGGCCACCCGGGACAAGGTGCTAGGGACGCGGTCCCATCCAGCAAGAATGAAGGCGAGATAGACAACTTAACATATAGAAGTTATGTTCTTACCATAACGTTCCATGTTAGTTGTCTTCTTCTCGCCTTCTTCTTGCATCCCACCCTCCTTCCCCCTGGCCTGGACAGACCTAGAGGAGTTTGATTGTGACCTCTCTTTCTACCACCTCTTGTACTATAGGTATATGCTCTGCTGTGCATATTTTCCTGGATCAGGCTGTAGGTCACCCTTTCTCTTCTCCCTTGTTTATAGAGGTGGACTTTCTTCCAGTTATTCTGGTACTATTATTAGCTGGGCCTAGCTAACAAACGAGATCTGAGGTAACTCACGCCTAGCATTGTGGGATATAAGGGGAGCCTCGAGCTGGTGGAACCAACTCTCGAGCTTTTAGAGTGGCCGAGTCGGAGCCGAGGTCGGCTCCGAACCCATCCAGCAAGAAGAAGGCGAGAAGAAGACAACTAACATGGAACGTTATGGTAAGAACATAACTTCTATTTTTATTCCTAGGTTTATTGCTACATGTGACACAAAGAATGTAATATATCTTGCCAACTGCTCAGGCTGTTCAGCGTTTTATGTAGGCTTAACAAAAAGAAAACTCAGTGACAGGATTTACAATCACCTGTATGACATCAGAAAGGGCAATGAGAACAATGCTCTGGCCAAACACATAATGGAATACCCTATACATCTTTCTTTCCAGTTTCGAGTGTTAGAAGTAGTAGCCCTGAATCTGAGGGGTGGTGATGATGCAAATAGGCTGGCTAAGGCTGAATTAAATTGGATATTGAAACTAGGGGCACATTTACCTCCGGGTCTTAATAATTCTATCTCCATTAAGCCCCTGCTTGAATGCACTAGAGTATACTAATAGATAATGACAGCTCTATTTTTAAGAATCTTCATGCAAGTCCATCGGACTGTTATTTACAGTTTTGATACATATACTGTCAGCGTATTGTATTATTCTCATTTATATTTCCATTATGTTGCTAGAATATGTTGAACCTGAATATTTGCAATCTTAATAGTACATATAATGGTTAATATTTTGGACAGTTAAGATTTCTTTTATACCAAGTCCCATACAGTTTTATAGGCACGATAACATTAGTTTTGAAGTCCATAAGATATCACTTGTGGCTTCAATTTTTTCTATGTATTCAGAGTTTTGTACATTTGAACCACTATGCCTATATGGCTTATATACATACAGTTGTGTTTTTTATAACAGGCATGTATGTTCGTACTTGTCAGTTATGAACTAGATTCATGCCTCTCATATATATGGTTTATATTTATATGCTATATTAATCTTTGGTTGCACACTGCTAATCATGGCATTCATGACAGCGTTTCATGTTTTGTAGATATCATCAAATAGAGCATATACTTGTGTCATTTACTCATTGTGATAGGATTTATTTATTTATGATTGCGATTTATATTAGCTTGCAAATATGTAATATTTTAGTGATGTTATAGATCTAGATAGAGAATCAGTATGCGTATATGGCTTATATATACACAGATGTGTCTCTCATAGTAGGCATGTATGCTCGCATTTGCCAGCTATGAACGAGATTCATGCCCCACATATATACGATTCATATCTATACGCTATATTTATCTTTGAATGTATACTGCTACTCATCAGGCAGAGTATGTATTTGTGCCGTTTATCTATTATAATAGGATTTATTCCCTATGGTTGCGACTTAGAACAGGTTGCAAACATGTAGTATTTTAGTGATGTTATAGATTTTTATATTGTTTATATATTTGGGCATTTAGTTTTGTGATAATTAGGTGTTATGTTGAGGCATATAGTGTTGTATATATTTACATCTGTCAAGGCTGCATAACACTTGAGCCTTTAAGAAATCAACTGACACGAGGCGTGCCCATTGACACGCCCCATGTTTACAATACCTTGCGTTTTATGCCTTTATTTATAATCAGATCTATATCCAGTAAAAGAAATTGGAGTTAACATTTATTAAATTGTCAAGAGCAACATATGTACATATTCTCTTTTTCAGGCTTCAATATATTGTTTAATGATGAGATGTGCCTAATGAGTAACTTTTACTGCACAATAACGATCAGTTAGAATGGCTGTTGCCTTTAATTCACTTGTAACGCAGTTATGCATTTAGCAACAACCATATTATGAGAAATAAACAACACTATATTAAGTCTTAGGATATAACTGAGAGATTTGCAGTGATATACATGTTCAGTAATATTTTTAGGATAGACAGGTTACTTATAGTCAATAGCCGTAGTTTAAATAGTGATTGTTTCATTTATTTGTTTATTCATCAAATGTAGATTTTTCTGCTTGGATTTTTGATGTCTAAACTACTTCCACTGCTAGTGAGATGTTGCAGCTAGATAAATTGTTTCATTAGATAATTGCTTGTTAATTAATTAATTAATATTACTCTTCCCGCCTAGTTCAACATAAAAAGGAAGAGTTTTGTATTTTTTATTCATCTGAAGAAGCGTAGGTCTCACTACGCGAAAGCGCTCATTTGTTTGTCCATGGAATAAATCACCTTTTATTTTTACCACGGAGTTTTGTAAGTGAGTTCTTTTGATCGTGATCCTTTGATCTGGTTAGACCTCCGTTTTGTGTTATACCATTATCGCTGGTTTTGTGACGGGAGTCTATTCAGCGTTGGAGCTGTTTCTTGTTTCTTTGGATGTTCAGTTATTTCCAAATGTGTCTCCTGTAGCATAGCTATTTGCACTGTACATTTTTTAATATAGTTCACTACTCTTTCTTGTTTGTATACATCTGTGAGACCATTAGCATTTAAAGATAATATCGAAAGGCTCATTATATTGAGAAGTTATTATTCCAACATTTTATTTGTAACTAGTTCCAGCTTTTGCATTACATGTACACACTAAGTTCACCTTTTATACAGTTGTTTCTTGTCATATCCATTTGAGCCTATGTAACCTCTTACAAAACCTTTTCTTCTATTGAAAGTCCTCAAGCAGAAAAACAAATATACCCCAATGCACCCCAAAAACCTATTCATTTAATATTAATACACAAAATTATGTACATCTTCAAATATTAATGTTTTACATTTGTAATATGAACAATTGTGCCAAACATAGACTTGGGTTAACCTAAAAGGAAGGGGTATCCATGCCTGTGCTTCTACTGACTGGTGTCTGGTTTTGTCTTATCTTTATTGCTCTCCCAGAAAGAAAACACTTGAATGCTTTCAGAAAACATTATCTCCTAGCCATTGAAAGAAAGGCATTAAAAGAAAGAAGTATTCTATTTTTATTGTTCTTTATCACATTGTCTCAATGGAGGCATGAGAACCAGATACACGCTTGCTTCTACAAGCATTTATTTATTTATTTGCTAGAGAGCTTTAGTATAGTCATTGTTATTTTTTTATTTGCTTTCTCTCTTAAAACTTGTTAATCCAGCCATTCCCGTATGCAAGAATGAGAGAAAACACATAATTTTTTCTTGTATCATAATCTTTTGAACAAACTTTTCTTTTTTTTTTTTTTTTTTTTTTTATATACATTTCAGTGTCTGCATTTTTTAAAACTGAATAAGGAGAAAAGGAAAAGAAGGTAAAAAACAGGAGCGCCTGTTTACTTTATTATCCCCTTTACACTTCATAATATCTAACAAAACTTTACATCATGCAGATATCTTGCACTATGCAGATATTACTGATAAGAACAAAAGTTTGTTTTATTAGCAAAAAAAGACAGAAAATCCACCCAAGGATGGCCAATGAATGAAATCCACAAGTGTTCCAATTAAAATGTAGCCCTTTAATACGAATAAAACTTCGACTTGAAAATAAAATGAAAAATAAAAAGCTCAAAACTGTCCCTTGAAGATATCCGATAACCGCTTTCGACTGTTCTCTTCCTCAGATCGTATAAGACACTAGGGACTTCCATTTCCTTTTATATATGAAATTCTATACTATTTGACCAATCACCATTGGTGAATACTTGGCAACATCCAATCCTGTCTTGTTATCTCAAGATTAATTTTCATATAATCAGCTCTATGCTTCTGTTTCCCGCCTTTATTGAGTATGTAAATTAGATGTTCCAGTCCTTCATTTTGATTGAATGTATATTATATTATTGTTGATAATGTGAGCGAAGTGAGTATTACTCTTCCATTTTCCTTTAGTTCTCGAGACCAGTAACAGGTGGTGCTGTACTCAATTATGTAATATCCAAAATAAATAGAAGCATTCATAAACACTCCAAATATTAAATCTTCGAAGAAATTTGTGAATATAACTTTCTATTCATTACAATGCTATGCAGGTATGATGGATCTTTACTTGCATAATCAAAATAATGCCACTTAAAATTATGGAATTACAATAAGTATCCTTCACCTAAATTATATCACATTTCGAAAAATACAACCTGTGCCTGCTTCAGATGTTATCTCTAAAATACCAAAGTCTTGCCAAAACAGGAAAGCGTGTGGATAGAACAGCAACGCTAACTGTTCACTTTCCAATCTCTTTCAAGCAAAGGCAACATCCAATCCTATCTTGTTATCTCAAGATTAATTTGCATAGAATCAACTCTATGCTTCTGTTTCCCGCCTTTATTGAGTATGTAAATTAGATGTTCCAGTCCTTTATTTTGATTTAATGTATATTGTGTTATTGAAGGTAATGTGAGCAAAGTAAGTATTACTCTTCCATTTTCCTTTAATTCTCAAGACCAATAACAGGTGGCGCTGTTCTAAATGATGTAGTAGCCATAAGTAAATAGAAGCATTCATAAACACTCCAAATATTAAATCTTTGAAGAAATTTGTGGATATAACTTTCTATTCATTACAGTGCTATGCAGGTATGATGGATCTACACCTGCATAGTCAAAATAATGCCACTTAAATTATGGAGTTACAATTATTGTATCACATTTCGAAAAATACAACCAACGCCTGCTTCTCTAAAATACCAGGGTCTTGCCAAAAACAGGAAAACATGTGGATAGAACAGCAACACTACCTGTTCACTTTCTAATCTCTTTCAAGCAAATGAGGGAAATTACTTCCCTTTTTTTAAATATTTTAGTTCTTTCAGCAACAGCAAAGACTTTGATTTTGTCACAGAAAGTGGCTTCAGCAAGTGTTAAACCATTGGTAGCATGATCTTATTTTTCATTTAATCATTAATGTAGGATTTCATTCCTTTTACCAATAAAAAATATATAAAATGTGAAAAAAATTATGTTGTTCGATAAGCAAGCAGTATAATATCCTTTAACAATGGCTAGAATAAGTTTGGCCTTAATCAGGTAAAATTAAACTTGTTGTTACTATCATCAGACAAAATTCAAATTACAGGTTTGTCATATAGGTGACGCAATAGTTTTGTTGTTATATACTTCTTCTGTTCTTAAATATGAAAATAACTATCATCATTATATTCTCTTCATTCCTTAATATAAGGATGTATTCCTTTTGTTATTAATGATATGAAGAAGATGGTGTTGGCCAATAAGTGAGTAATGAAATGTCCTTTGACAAAAGCTGGAAAATGACTTTGGTCTCAGTCAGATAATGCTCACATAGTATTGTCTTTGTCAATTAACTTTAAAGTTGTAAATTTATAGATGGCACAGTGGATTAACTACACTTTACATCTTCTGTTCTTTAAAATAGGTTTAAGTGGGACTATGCTATTTAAACCAGGGGGTTGATCTGCCCTCAGGTTAATAATCCATTTTGTTTCTTTCAGCTCTGTCAAGGTCTCAATGTCCCCTTGCGTGGACCAGAGAAAGCTCTATCAATGACTTTAAATAGAAACTTGTGATTTTTATTAATAACAACATGTGCAAGCATTATGTATTTCCTTGTTCTTAATATCCAATTGATGTCTCTGTACACGTCTTTTGAAGCATTGGTTAGTTTATCCTATATAGAATGATGTACAAACCTCACAAGTAGCTAAATATACAACATCCGGGGTTTTACATGTTGCTTTGATGTTAAAAATATAGTCTCTCCCTGTAACCGGATGTGTGAAGTGGTTGCTGTCATCTATCACACAACAGATATTACAATTCCCAAGTGCTCCTCTTTTCCATTGTTCCAGGTATTCCACTGAATAACCATCCTGAAAACCTTTCTTTATCAAATTCACATGTTCAGTTATTTCCAAATGTGTCTCCTGTAGCATAGCTATTTGCACTTTACATTTTTTAATATAGTTCACTACTCTTTCTTGTTTGTATACATCTGTGAGACCATTAGCATTTAAAGATAATATTGAAAGGCTCATTATGTTGAGAAGTTATTATTCCAACATTTTATTTGTAACTAGTTCCAGCTTTTGCATTACATGTACACACTAAGTTCACCTTTTATACAGTTGTTTCTTGTCATATCCATTTGAGCCTATGTAACCTCTTACAAAACCTTTTCTTCTATTGAAAGTCCTCAAGCAGAAAAACAAATATACCCCCAATGCACCCCAGAAACCTATTAATTTAATATTAATACACAAAACTGTGTACATCTTCAAATATTAATGTTTTACATTTGTAATATGAACTATTGTGCCAAACATAAACTTGGGTTAACCTAAAAGGAAGGGTTATCCATGCCTGTGCTTCTACTGACTGGTATCTGGTTTTATCTTATCTTTGTTGCTCTCCCAGAAAGAAAACACTTGAATGCTTTCAGAAAACATTATCTCCTAGTCATTGAAAGAAAGGCATTAAAAGAAAGAAGTATTCTATTTTTATTGTTCTTTATCACATTGTCTCCATGGAGGCATGAGAACTAGATACACGCTTGCTTCTACAAGCATTTATTTATTTATTTGCTAGAGAGCTTTAGTATAGTCATTGTTATTTTTTATTTATTTGCTTTCTCTCTTAAAACGTTAATCCAGTTGTTCCCCTATGCAAGAATGAGAGAAAACACATAATTTTTTCTTGTATCATAATCTTTTGAACAAACTTTTCTTTTTTTTTTTTTTTTATACATTGCGCTACCTGCATTTCTTAAAACTGAATAAGGAGAAAGGGAAAAGAAGGTAAAAAACAGGAGCACCTGCTTACTTTAGTATCCCCATTACACTGCATAATATCTAACAAAACTTTACATCATGCAGATATCTTGCACTATGCAGATATTACTGATAAGAACAAAAGTTTGTTTTATTAGCAAAAAAAGACAGAAAATCCACCCAAGGATGGCCAATGAATGAAATCCACAAGTGTTCCAATTAAAATGTAGCCCTTTAATACGAATAAAACTTCGACTTGAAAATAAAATGAAAAATAAAAAGCTCAAAACTGTCCCTTGAAGATATCCGATAACCGCTTTCGACTGTTCTCTTCCTCAGATCGTATAAGACACTAGGGACTTCCATTTCCTTTTATATATGAAATTCTATACTATTTGACCAATCACCATTGGTGAATACTTGGCAACATCCAATCCTGTCTTGTTATCTCAAGATTAATTTTCATATAATCAGCTCTATGCTTCTGTTTCCCGCCTTTATTGAGTATGTAAATTAGATGTTCCAGTCCTTCATTTTGATTGAATGTATATTATATTATTGTTGATAATGTGAGCGAAGTGAGTATTACTCTTCCATTTTCCTTTAGTTCTCGAGACCAGTAACAGGTGGTGCTGTACTCAATTATGTAATATCCAAAATAAATAGAAGCATTCATAAACACTCCAAATATTAAATCTTCGAAGAAATTTGTGAATATAACTTTCTATTCATTACAATGCTATGCAGGTATGATGGATCTTTACTTGCATAATCAAAATAATGCCACTTAAAATTATGGAATTACAATAAGTATCCTTCACCTAAATTATATCACATTTCGAAAAATACAACCTGTGCCTGCTTCAGATGTTATCTCTAAAATACCAAAGTCTTGCCAAAAACAGGAAAGCGTGTGGATAGAACAGCAACGCTAACTGTTCACTTTCCAATCTCTTTCAAGCAAAGGCAACATCCAATCCTATCTTGTTATCTCAAGATTAATTTGCATAGAATCAACTCTATGCTTCTGTTTCCCGCCTTTATTGAGTATGTAAATTAGATGTTCCAGTCCTTTATTTTGATTTAATGTATATTGTGTTATTGAAGGTAATGTGAGCAAAGTAAGTATTACTCTTCCATTTTCCTTTAATTCTCAAGACCAATAACAGGTGGCGCTGTTCTAAATGATGTAGTAGCCATAAGTAAATAGAAGCATTCATAAACACTCCAAATATTAAATCTTTGAAGAAATTTGTGGATATAACTTTCTATTCATTACAGTGCTATGCAGGTATGATGGATCTACACCTGCATAGTCAAAATAATGCCACTTAAATTATGGAGTTACAATTATTGTATCACATTTCGAAAAATACAACCAACGCCTGCTTCTCTAAAATACCAGGGTCTTGCCAAAAACAGGAAAACATGTGGATAGAACAGCAACACTACCTGTTCACTTTCTAATCTCTTTCAAGCAAATGAGGGAAATTACTTCCCTTTTTTTAAATATTTTAGTTCTTTCAGCAACAGCAAAGACTTTGATTTTGTCACAGAAAGTGGCTTCAGCAAGTGTTAAACCATTGGTAGCATGATCTTATTTTTCATTTAATCATTAATGTAGGATTTCATTCCTTTTACCAATAAAAAATATATAAAATGTGAAAAAAATTATGTTGTTCGATAAGCAAGCAGTATAATATCCTTTAACAATGGCTAGAATAAGTTTGGCCTTAATCAGGTAAAATTCGCTTGTTGTTACTATCATCAGACAAAATTCAAATTACAGGTTTGTCATATAGGTGACGCAATAGTTTTGTTGTTATATACTTCTTCTGTTCTTAAATATGAAAATAACTATCATCATTATATTCTCTTCATTCCTTAATATAAGGATGTATTCCTTTTGTTATTAATGATATGAAGAAGATGGTGTTGGCCAATAAGTGAGTAATGAAATGTCCTTTGACAAAAGCTGGAAAATGACTTTGGTCTCAGTCAGATAATGCTCACATAGTATTGTCTTTGTCAATTAACTTTAAAGTTGTAAATTTATAGATGGCACAGTGGATTAACTACACTTTACATCTTCTGTTCTTTAAAATAGGTTTAAGTGGGACTATGCTATTTAAACCAGGGGGTTGATCTGCCCTCAGGTTAATAATCCATTTTGTTTCTTTCAGCTCTGTCAAGGTCTCAATGTCCCCTTTGCGTGGACCAGAGAAAGCTCTATCAATGACTTTAAATAGAAACTTGTGATTTTTATTAATAACAACATGTGCCAACGCATTATGTATTTCCTTGTTCTTAATATCCAATTGATGTCTCTGTACACGTCTTTTGAAGCATTGGTTAGTTTATCCTATATAGAATGATGTACAAACCTCACAAGTAGCTAAATATACAACATCCGGGGTTTTACATGTTGCTTTGATGTTAAAAATATAGTCTCTCCCTGTAACCGGATGTGTGAAGTGGTTGCTGTCATCTATCACACAACAGATATTACAATTCCCAAGTGCTCCTCTTTTCCATTGTTCCAGGTATTCCACTGAATAACCATCCTGAAAACCTTTCTTTATCAAATTCACATGTTCAGTTATTTCCAAATGTGTCTCCTGTAGCATAGCTATTTGCACTTTACATTTTTTAATATAGTTCACTACTCTTTCTTGTTTGTATACATCTGTGAGACCATTAGCATTTAAAGATAATATTGAAAGGCTCATTATGTTGAGAAGTTATTATTCCAACATTTTATTTGTAACTAGTTCCAGCTTTTGCATTACATGTACACACTAAGTTCACCTTTTATACAGTTGTTTCTTGTCATATCCATTTGAGCCTATGTAACCTCTTACAAAACCTTTTCTTCTATTGAAAGTCCTCAAGCAGAAAAACAAATATACCCCCAATGCACCCCAGAAACCTATTAATTTAATATTAATACACAAAACTGTGTACATCTTCAAATATTAATGTTTTACATTTGTAATATGAACTATTGTGCCAAACATAAACTTGGGTTAACCTAAAAGGAAGGGTTATCCATGCCTGTGCTTCTACTGACTGGTATCTGGTTTTATCTTATCTTTGTTGCTCTCCCAGAAAGAAAACACTTGAATGCTTTCAGAAAACATTATCTCCTAGTCATTGAAAGAAAGGCATTAAAAGAAAGAAGTATTCTATTTTTATTGTTCTTTATCACATTGTCTCCATGGAGGCATGAGAACTAGATACACGCTTGCTTCTACAAGCATTTATTTATTTATTTGCTAGAGAGCTTTAGTATAGTCATTGTTATTTTTTTATTTATTTGCTTTCTCTCTTAAAACGTTAATCCAGTTGTTCCCCTATGCAAGAATGAGAGAAAACACATAATTTTTTCTTGTATCATAATCTTTTGAACAAACTTTTCTTTTTTTTTTTTTTTTATACATTGCGCTACCTGCATTTCTTAAAACTGAATAAGGAGAAAGGGAAAAGAAGGTAAAAAACAGGAGCACCTGCTTACTTTAGTATCCCCATTACACTGCATAATATCTAACAAAACTTTACATCATGCAGATATTTTGCACTATGCAGATATTACTGATAAGAACAAAAGTTTGTTTTATAGTTAACTCCTTCCTACAAACATTAATGACATAAAGTAAGGCATATGCGTTAGAGACCCATACAACTTTAAGAAAGTCAAAAACTCCAATATTTCCACGTTTTCTTGTTCTGTCGTGTTTCACAAATATAATTAATGTTTTATAATCCACATTTATTTGTCAATTTCCAAGTTGCTGGTTTTATTCCTGTTTATCTTGGTCTCCCAAATCCAGTCTGTACTTCCTTTCCAATGTATTCTTGGTTCTTCTAGTAAATTATTTTGCTTTTTTCTGCTTCTCAAGCATTTTCTGTTGAAACATTAGAAAAGGTTTCACTGGCACAGTCTCTCTGTGGTCATTATTACCAGAAGAACAAGAAGCAAAATCTTCTTCTGTTTCACAGCTCACTTTTTGTTGGACAAACGTTTTGTATTTCCTCCTTAGCATGTTCTGCATCACAAAGTGATTTTATCGTTCCAGGAAAGAATATTCTGAAGATAGCTGGATACAGCAGTTTGAATGAAGTAGGAATTAACATGTATATGTATGTGTGTATATACATGCATACATATATATATAAATACACACATGTATATCAGTAATGGATTTAGGCACCGTCCCCATTTTAAAGCTGTCAGTCATGGACAAGAAAATGTACTGCTGCCATTTTTTTCTTTTTTTTGAAATCAGAAAAATGTACTGCCAAAATAGTATCCAGCAGTTTCCAATTTTTTATTTTTTTTTTTTTACTGTTTCAGTGAAACTCACTGAAACATTTGAGCTGCTCATGGAAAAGAAAATGCACTGACTGCTCTGTGTTGAAAATGGAAAATGTACTGCCAAAACAGTATATTTTTCAGTTTCAGCTTACATTTTCTTTGTACCTTGTATCGGAGATGCGATTTGAAGTTGCAGTTAGGTGATCTGTATGCATTAGACACAGAGCTATCTGAGGAGGCGCAGCTGATCGGTGATATATAGCAATAAGTAGCCTTTTTTTATTTTATTTTTTTTTTTGCTTATTTGTAGTAGTTATTGCTTATTCTAGATATTTATAGCAATTTTATTGTTTACTGCATACTTGTACTGTATTGCATAGCTATTGGCTCACTTGTGATAAACATTTTTGTAGTGTTTTCTGCCTAAAATAGTTTAGGTCATAGCTGTAATATTGTTCATATTCCTGATTGTGTTTGTGATAAACATTTTTGCAGTGTGTTCAGCCTAAAATAGTTTAGGTAGTAGCTGTAATATTCTCCATATTCATGATTGTGTTGTGGGCCTAGTTGTTTTCTGAGCTCATTGTCCAGGCCATCATAGTTAGTAAAGACCACCCCCCACTTCAGTGAAAGTTTATTGTTTATGGTCATTGTCTAGTTGGGTTGCCAGGGCTACGGCTTGGAGAAAGCACCTCACTGGTTCTTTTGAGTTTTTTTTAAAGTTGTTTCAGGTTTCAACTTTCTGAGTGTTTCAGCCGTTAGACACAGAGCTATCTGAGGAGGAGCAGCTAATCTGTGATATATAGCAATAAGTAGCCTGCTTTTATTTGCTTATTTGTAGTAGTTATTGCTTATTCTAGATATTTTATTTTAGCAAATTTCTAGCAATTTTATTGTATACTACTTACTTGTACTGTATTTCATAGCTATTGGCTCACTTGTGATAAACATTTCTGTAGTGATACCTGCTGGCCTTGCAGTTGCCCGCCCCTACTCTAAATTTGATCTTGGACACTCTTCCCAGTCTAGTGTCATTAGCTCATTCTACCTAATACAGACAGAACATCTGTGAAGGCCAAACCATGTACTTTCTTTCCTTCTGTGCCTCCTTTCTCCTTTTCCTAAAAAAAAAAAAAAAAAAAAAGTCTGAATGTCCTTGTGTCCTGACTGTGCTTCTCAAACATTTTGGAAATATACAGTATATTTTTGTGCATTTATTAAAATTGTATTTGCCTTAATATTGCTACCACTCAATTGCTCTAGGTTGCACTGCATCTGAATTGTTTTAGTGTGTTTTAGCTGTTATTCTGTATGTACAGACTTTTCTGTATATGTAGACTAGCTACTGTATTTTGCATTTGCCTTGTTTCATTTAAAAAGTTTTAAATTGGTAATTTTGTAGAGTTCTAATTGTATTTACTGTTTAGGGCTACACACTCAAGTGCGTTAGCCTTTCCTGTGTTTATTTAGTATATTATTGCATTGTTTAGCCTGTTTTAACCAAAAAAAAAAAAATACTATCTTGTTTGCTCGTTTCCTGCCTTTCCTAGCTAGTATAGTCCAGATCCCAGGCTTTGCTGGTTTCAGGACTTTATTTTCTGTGTTCAGAGCTATCCAGACCTTGCTGTGGTAGAGGGAAGTCCTACTCCTTAACAGTGAGAGTGCTGAGCATTGTATTGCCTGTCTAAAACTAGAGGAGTGGTTTCCAGCTCTGAAATTGTAATTTTAACCATTTCCGGCTGATTTATATTATTTTAGCCATTTTGGGCTGATTTCTATCCCTTTCAACTTTGTGGCTTAAAAACACACGTGTTTGCGCATTTTTCGCATCGTGCAGAACCGCGGGGCTATGGTTAAACTATTCCAGGTGCCAGAAAGTCTGCTTTTCAAATTTTCCCTTAGAACTAGCTGGCTTCTCAGTAGCGGCACTAAAGTCTGAATACCTGTGACTAGCACTTGGTCTAGAACCTGCTGGAAAGCACTAGGAAACCTTAAACTGATACAAGCACTTAACTCTCCTTGTTAATAAATTAATCGTAGGCACTAAACAGCCTAAAATTGCAAAGTACCTTGCAAAAGTAAGGGAAAACAGCTCTTGTACTGTACAAAAAAGCACCTAAACAGGCATGTTCAAGGGTCAGCTTCCGGTGATTTCTCATGTCCACCTGGTGAGTTTGGGCATACTGGGACAATGCAGCAACTGCCTCATGTACACCGACAACCCTCTCCTCCTACCATCCAATACTACAACCTGCGAGAGATGCACTTACATAGCCAAACTGGAAGCAAATTTCTCTCCAGCCAAGATTGTGCTAGACAGTCAAGAGGAGAAGGTTAACACCTGTACTACACCTCAAGCAACACATAGCCCTTCAAAACCCACACCATCAACACCCACGCATAGCAACACTAACCTGCTCAAGCAACAAGGACCTCCGAAGCTGAAATGCAAACAAACACCAGTCACAACCAAAGTGACACACAGCTCACAACACCAGTGTGCCACCCAACAACAGCCCCTAAGGCAAGACAACGTACCCAACACTTTAGTCATAGATGACTCTATAGTCAGGCACACTGATGTCCCACTCACCAGGCTGAACAAGGAGAAAATTACAGTCAGCTGCCTGTCAGGTGCCAGGATCAGCCACATAACGCATGCACTCAAGTCACTCCACAACAAGTACAAATACGACTCTATCATTATCCATGTTGGAGTGAATGATTTGAGACGTACCTCCCTGGACTACATGAAAAGAGACTTGGAAGAGCTCTCAGATCATGTGGCCCAGGCAGGTATGACTCTAGCTCTGAGTAGCATCCTACCTTCATCCAGAATGATACCACCGTATAAGGACAAAATGATTGACTTCAACAATCGGCTAAGCTTCTAGTGTCATTCAAAGGGGATCCAGTATCGGTCTGCCTGGGACGACATGATTGACAAACCATTATGCTTTGCCAGAGATGGTCTGCACCTGTCACCCCTGGAATTCAGGTTACTGGCTATAGCTCTTGCCACCCCTATAGTGCCTTTTTTAGGCAAGGTTCAAAGGACAAAACCACCACCGTAACAGATACAATGCAAAATCTAAAGGTAATGCTGCTCAATGCTAGAAGTCTAAACCTCAAAATGTACTCTCTCGAGGCACTCCTAAAAGTGGAGAACATCAATATCTGTGCAGTAACTGAGACCTGGTTCAAGGCTCCAGAGAACACCCCTGCAATACCAGGCTGCAACTCTTACCACTCTTTTAGGCCACCAAACCAAGACTGAAACACTAAAGGTGGAGGAGTGTCCATATTCACCAAGGATATTCACACCTCCAGGCTAGTTTCCCAACACAAAGCATCTGAAATTCTCCAGGTGCAACTAACACTAGGTAAGACTGCAATCCAAATTATAGCTTGCTACAGATCCCCCACCATGCCCCAACATTCACTACACCTTTCTAAACATACTGGAAAATATTACGATACAACCAGATACCTTAATACTGGGTGATTTCAGCTACCTTGCCATTAACTGGGAATACTGCTCCGGTACCAACTCCTTTTCCCAACGGTTCTTGGAATTCATAAATTCCAACACCCTGGATCAACTAATCCATTGTCCCACCAGGGGCTCCAATGTACTAGACCTGGTCATTACCAGCATGGGAGATGGATGCTCCACACCAGTGGTCACCCCCTCAATGGTCAGGTCTGACCATAAGCAAATCACCCTTGACATCCACATCCCACCCCCACCCCCCAGTAAGCAAACCTCCATAAAAAAACTTCTCCAAAGCCAACTTCATGCTACTTACATTTGAAGTGACAAACTTCATGACACCCATGCAGATGGGAGCTGAAAGTTGACTGCTGAATCCTACACTAAGCACTGTACGAGCACATCCACTCGTGCATGAATCGTGCCATCCCAAATAGAACCAAGACGCTCTCCTCCGAAAAAAAGGAATCCAATCTGGTGGTCCCCTGCCATAAACAAACTATACAACAGAAGAAAAAAACTGTTGCAGAAAAGAGGAAAATCCCAGGATACAAAAAACTCCCTTACCAGCCTCAGTAAGAAGCTGAGATCCCTCATAAAATCATCCAAAGCTAGTTATGAAAATAAAATTGCTAAAGATTCCAAAGACAACCACAAGGCATTCTATAGTTATATCAATAATCTAAATGGCAATGCTCAGATATGCCCTGAGCTACAACAGAGTGGCATTAAATATACTGATCCCAAGGATATTGCCAATATCCTGGCAGATTGATTTAGTGCCAGCTTCAACCCCTCTCACCCCCTAAAGGGCCCATCTTAATACCAAAAGATTGCCAAATTCCAGTAATCATGGCACACAGGTAGAAACCTCACTCTCCAAAGCTAAGAGTACAGCATCCATGGGAGCAGATGACATCTCGGGCTTTGTACTATATGAACTACAAAATGAACTGGCACCTTACCTAAGTGTCATGTTTAATCATAGCTTCACCTCAGGCTTTGTGCCCACTGAGTGGCGCACAGCTACAGTTATCCGACTCCACTAGGGGGGGATCCACCTTGGATCCCGGGAACTACTGTTCCATCAGTCTGAAGAGCCTGATCTGCAAGGGCATGGAACTTACAAAGACATTGGCAACCTTCAAACACTGGACCCTACCCAGTTTGGGTTTGTGAAGGGCCGATCATGTCTCCTGAACCCTACTGACTTCTTAGAATCAGACTCCAGAGCTGTGGATGAGGGTAAGGCGGTCCACACAGCCTATCTGGACCTCACCATGGCCTTTGACACCATCCCCACTCTGGAATCATAGATAAACTTACTAAGCTGGGCATAAATCCTTATGTCACTCGATGGGTTGCCACCTGGCTTACTGACATAACCCAGACTGTAAAAGTAGCCGACTCCTAATTCAGCTCCAGACAAGTGGAGTACCTCATGGTTCAGTCCTGGGACTGCTCTTGTTTGGCATCTACTTCTCTGAAGTACAGGCCAACACTAAGGGACTCTGGCTAACAAAGTTCACAGATGACTGCAAACTGGGGGCCATTATTGAATCCCCAGATGATGTGGATATTCTACAAAAGGGCCTTACTGAAACAGATGCTTGGTGCCAGAGCCATGGGCTCAAGCTTAATGCCAAGAAATGTATAGTTATCCCCCTTGGGGAAAAAAACATGTACCCATGAATTATCACATAGGTGGCCGTACACTAAACACTGAAAGTGTGATGAGAGACTTAGGGACACAGGTAGACAGTGGTCTCACCTTCGATAACCACTTCGCCACAACAGTCAGGAAATCCTTTTATGTGGCACACCTCATCACTAAGGGCTTTTCATCCAGAAAAAATTAGGTCATTATCCCACTGTATGCATCCCTCGTTAGACCCATTATAGAGTACAACGCCCCATTTGGTATGTACCTCACAAGACATCTGCAACAGCTGGAAAGGCCGCAGAAATACCTCACTAAAAGAATCACAGGCCTAAAGCAGATGCCCTATACTGACCGTCTAAAAAAACTCCAGCTATACTCTGTGGCTTATTGTCTACTCAGAGGCTATCTCTGCTTAACATACAAGGCCATGTTAAACCCTGAGCTGTTGGACATGCTCCACTTAAAGAAATCCCAATCCCTCAGAGCCACACGCTCCATGGATCTAAACCTTTTCATCACAAGGAACAAAACATGCTGGAGGGATAGGTTCCTGACCCAGAGACTCCCCATACTCTGGAATAGACTGGCCATCCATGTCAATCAGAGCACCTCCATGGGCCTCTTCAAAAGGAACCTTGACGATTGGATGGGAGATGGGAAATTCACCCCAGGGATCATGTCAGTCGCCCTGCTAGACAGGGTTCAGGGAAGTAAATATTGTGGGAAGAAATATCCAGGGAATTGTTATGGCTAGGCTTGTATAGGCCCTAGGGCAGAAAGCCTAGTTACCAATCTATGAACTATCACAAATTGCTCCTTCAACTGTATCTCCATTGTAGTTGAATTAGGTGCATTACATTTGATAGAGGATTTCAAGGCTTCTGAGAAGAGAAATTTTGTATTATTTGCAGACAGTCCAGACTCTTAGAGTGTGAAACATTTTTTTTTTCTGAAATCAGATGTGAATAATCCGATAGTAGTGTTGACCAGTAAGGTAATTTTTTTTCCTGACGTTGTAGGGCTTAAAGGCAACAAATCAGTGCATTTGAGACTCTCACTCCGGCTAACCACTTTAGCTCCTTCATGCCTTACAATTTGTCATTAGTATCATGTGGTAAGGGCTTTCCTTGAGTTTGCTTGTCATGTGTGTGAGTGGAGTGGCATGCATGCTGCTGGATTCCACTTTTCTGAACATCCAGACTGTTTGCTATTGAGGCACCTGGGGCGTCACAGCTTTTTAAAATATTGGGCATAGTGGTTTAATATTGACTTATTTGCCTTGTACGTTGGGGGGTATAATGCTACTTCATTTGGGCCGGCATTCTTAACACTTGATGAAACTAAAGCAGCATTCTAAGCCCTTTAATTAAGAGTGCATGTGTTTTTAAGGAGAAGTGGCTTAGAGTTTAGCTGCTGCAGGTGCAAAACCTTGGCATTACCTATCTAAGTGAACATATGTTTACATGACTGTAGTACTATAGGTGGTTACAAAAAATGCTTTAGAATGCAGATGCCGGATGTGGCAGGGGATCCTTTACTGCTTTTATAAAATCAGAGTACTCGTCAGTATACCTGTCATCCTAACTTCATTATGTAAAATGCTCCTCACGCTGAACCTTAAAATTCCATGTTCCACACTCTTCCAGTATGGAAGCTTAAGTCACACATTCATTCTTAAGATTTTTTTTTCAAACAAATATCTATGATAAATTACACTGACTTGTATTACTTCCTCAAAAGTAATCCTTTTGAGCATCTCGGGTAAGAGCCGCCCTCTCCAAAGCAAAAAACACAGCATCAATGGGACCAGACGGTGTCCCGGGCTGCGTCCTACATGAACTCCAAGAAGAGCTAAACCCAAACATAAAACTACTGTTCAATCTCAGCCTTACTACAGGATATGTACCAAAGAGTGGCGTACAGCAACAGTGGTCCCTCTCGTGCCTCAACGGATCCTGGAAACTATCGCCCCATAAGCCTGACTAGCTTGGTCTGCAAAGCTATGGAAAGGATCATCATGGACCTCATAAATAAAGATATTGGGGACCTACAGACACTGGATCCTACCCAGTTCAGCTTTGTTAAGGGCAGATCCAGCCTCTTAAACCTGGTCGATTTCTTTGAAACAGTCACCAAGGCCATTGACAAGGGGAAGGTGGTCCACACAGCCTACTTGGACCTCGCAAAAGCCTTTGATACAATACCCCACTCTGGCATTATAGATAAGCTCACCAGCTTAAATATAAACCCCTATGTCACTAGATGGGTTGCAAACTGGCTCATGGACGGAACCCACATGGTTAGAATTGCTGGAGCCATGTCAGACTCCAAACCAGTTACAAGTGGCGTCCCACAAGGCTCAGTCCTGGGACCTCTCTTGTTCGGTATATATTTCTCGGAGGTACAGGCCAACACGGAAGGACTGTGGCTGACCAAGTTCGCAGATGACTGCAAACTGGGCGCCATAATCGACTCTCCAGCCGACACAAGCATCCTCCAAAAGGGCCTCATAGAAACAAACAACTGGTGCCAGAGCCATGGCCTCAAGCTAAATGCAAAAAGTGTATAGTCATCCCCGTTGGCAAAAACAAAGTGCCCACAGATTACCACATAGGAGGTAATCCATTAAGTACAGAAGAAGTAATTAGGGACCTGGGGACCCAAGTTGATAGCAGTCTCTCATTTGACAACCACGTGGTTAAAGTGGTTAGAAGAACATTTTATATAGCCCACCTAATCATGAAGGGATTCACATGTAGATCAGGGGAGTTCATTGTGCCTCTTTACTCATCCCTCATCAGGCCCATAATTGAGTACAATGCCCCTTTTGGGATGTACCTTACCAGACACCTGCAGCAACTGGAAAGACCCCAAAAGTACCTCACCAAGAGGATCAAAGGGCTCAAACAGATGCCATATGCTGCCCGGTTAAAGAAACTCCAGCTCTACTCAGTGGCATACTGCCTTCTCAGAGGCGATCTGTGCCTGACGTATAAAGCCATGTCCAACCCGGAATTAATGGACATGCTGCACCTCAGAAAATCCAAATCCCATCGAGCTACGCGCTCGAGAGACTTGAACCTCAGCACTGAAATAAATAGGACATGCTGGAGGGACAGATTTATAACCCAGAGGCTCCCTTCACTCCGGAATAAAATCCCAGTCCAGGTTAGGCAGAGTCCCTCATTGACTCTCTTCAAGAGGAATCTTGAGTGGATGGGAGATCGTAGGTTTACCCCGGGTATCACTTCTGTGTCACTGTTACACAGAGGCACAGTATACTAACCTCGAAAAAGGGCATAGCAAAATTAATTTAAAATGGGTGGTGAAAGCCAAACACACTCTGGCTAGGCTTATAAATGCCCTAGGGCAGATAGCCTAGTATGAACCTATGAACCTATAAAAGGGGTCTACTTCACGTTGTCTTAAGCTGACAATATCGAAAGTGAAGAACATCGTGCAAGTGAACCAAAATCTCCGTTAGGGAAGATTTCCATTTACCTGAATGTAGTGCGGTCTCGGAGTTGTTTTTTTAAGTAAAGGGGGTGTGGGGGGTGCAGGGAGGCTTGCTCCCTGCCTACACCATTTAGTTTTTTTAAAAAAATTTTTTTTTTTTTTACGTTATTCAATGTTTTACTTAATCGATCAATAAAGTTCGACCAGCTAGTCCGCAGGGGAAGATCATTTTAATTCAGTCAAGCTATTAGTGCTGTTTAATGCTATTAGGAAGGTATAAAGAAAGCCTTCCCTTTCTTCCCCAGAGAAAGAACCATTAAATACACTGGGTTTGTAAGGTAGGACATCTTTGTAATGGATTTACCTGCATGTATAGCCAAGCTTTTTTTAGAATCAAGAGTCATGACTGCAAAACAAGCATTTGTTTAAAAAAAACTGAGGGTCCTAACATTGTGGTTGGCTAGTTATAAAGCAGACTACATAATTTGACTTGCATTGCAAACATGATTTGATTTATATAGGAAATTACTGTAGCTTTGGCTGGAACATCATTTGCCTTTCTGAAAATATAATGACACACTATATGAGTGAGATGCGTAATGCTTAGTCTCGGTCACATAGTGCATAAATTAAGGGACAATGAAAATACAAATGCACATTAGTAAAAACAAAGCAATTGTATTTCAGTCCTGTGGAAACATTATATGCTATTTCAAAGAGACTAGAATCATCCTGAGTTTTAACTAAATGAGAAAAAGCAAACAACTGTGGTAAAATGACGTATGCCAATATATGGTAGACTTTATGAAGCTGTCTTACTTCCCTGTGCATTTTAATGTTGATTATATTATGCTATGAGTGTCTTGTGTATACACACAGAAAGAAAAATAAAAGATGGTTAAGAAAACATGAATATATCCATAGCAACATCATGTGCAACTGAATGTTTATTATTGTCTCTCCAGACATGATGTCAGAGCTTCTTAAGGTGATATTTCCACAGCCACCAAACCCAGTGTCACTTTCCTACTCCCACCTTGGTAGTCAGCTAACTGGACTGTGCCCCCCCCCCTTTTGCAAATTCCTGCATATACATATGTATATGTGTATAGATACTGTCGTCAAGTAATTAAAATGCCAGGGAGCAATACTTAAGAACTCTTGTCAGTGCATTGCTTAGGTAAAATTAAAGCATCTCTTTCACTGTTTTTTCCAGACTCTGTTTCACAAGGAAATGACAGTGTAAAAGTGATTTGTTATGCATATATTTGCATGGCACTTTGGTGTTAAAGAGATGCTTAAATAGCTAACAGTGACAGATTGATTTCTTTAAAGATCTTAAGATATTTTTACAGGAAATCATTTTCTTTGTCTGTAAATGAGTATTTATTCTGAGTTTAAGCAGAAGACATTTTATAGCACTTGTTGTTACAGTAGTTTGTTCAGCAGTACAGTATAGCTTGTGATTTTCTAAGGGATATTTTACACTGGAAGTGAGATGCCCCACCACACACACACACACACAGAACTAAATGTTTTTCTTTTACAAAGTTAATATATGTCACACTAAGAAATGCCAGAATTTAGTTACTTTCTTTCAAAAGAAGTGGCATTTGAAGCTTACAACTGTAATACAAATCCGATATATCACTTATTAAAGCTATTCATTCAGGACAGAATTTTATGTGTGTTGAGACACAGTGATATGTACAAGTTTTTATAGCTTTTCATGAGTTTTCAACCAAGGGTTTAATTACAGGGTTACATGATTATAGGATTATTAGAGTTACAGTAAACTCTCAGTTAACCCGCAGCCATGGGGATTGGTAGATGCCGGATAACTGTAGATCTGAAGTTGTATTCATTTGGACTTCAACCTGTGGGTTACCGGATCCAGCATGGATCCGACTCGGCTACACATTCAGCATCTGATCTGAGCTCCAAGTTCCTCCCTTGCCTGTAATGCCCCTGTCTCCTTCCTCCCCCCAGATTTTCTTTGCTACGCTTTATGTCTGCATCATGATCCGTTGTTCTGAGCTACTGTTAGGGTGCGTGTTCTGTTTTATAAATGTTTTCATCCTCTCTGTCTCTCTTCATGTTACCTTCTTCTATCTTTCTACCTCCCCTCGCTTGTTTCCATCGGTTTAAGAACAAAAAACAAAAAAAGGTCCCTCTTTTCCTTGCTATTGAGCATATGTGTGTGTGTGTGTGTTTTTTTTTGTGAGTGCTGTGTGGGACTTTCAACGTGGTCATGTCTGAGACCCCAAAGCCATGGTTCTGTAAATGCATGGAGTGTGGCCATAAACTCTCCCCAGCCAATGGCCAGACTCTGTGCATGGAATGCCTTGGTGCGGCTCACCTTGAGACCTTCTGTTCCATCTGCATGGGGTTCAGTCCCTGCGCATTGATGGACAGGAGAAACAAATTGATCCTCTGATGCCTTCTCCCCCCCTCCTACCACTGGGGCACAGGCTTCTTCTACCCCGGCTTCCTCTTCCATCTCCGCCCTGGCCTCTGGGACTCAACCTCCCGCCAAGAGGTCTGGGGATGGGGACAAGCCAGCCAGACACAAGAGCAAGCCCAGGTAGTGGTCCTCTGATCGCTGTTCCTCTGCAAGTCCTCCAGCTAAGGTTTGCTCGGCTCTGAGGATGGTGTCTTCCCGTCTCCATTCCCCTCATTTTTCCCCAGAGCTGGGGGAGCTTCAGACTAGGTCGCTGACCCAGGTCTGTCCTCACCTCCCCTCTAGGCTGGTGGTCTCCTCATCTAGGTCCACCCGCAGTCTCTCTGAAGCAGAGGTGGACAAGATGATGTGGAAGTTTATCCACGCCCAGATACAGATGAGAGTCTTGCCTGCCCCCTCTCCCTCCGGAGCAGGGGACATGCACTCCACCTTCATCCCAATTACTCCTTCTCCAATCCGACCCAACCCCTGGTTTTGGAGCCCTCTGATCAGAGGACACTCTGTGTCGAGGGGTCGGCGCCAATGGTACTTTGTACCTCGACACCGGCCATGGCCTTGAGCAGGTCTGATCCAACGAGTTCTTATCCATCCAGCTCTCAGAGCCGTAGCCTCGGTGCCAGATCCGAGGGGATGGCTTTGGCTCCTAGTTTGTTGGAGCAGGGCCTTCCGATTGGAATCTCAGCACCTGGAGGCTTGGCTCTGGCTCCCCCGTTGAGTCAGAGGGTTAAGGCTCCTTTGGCAGTCCCTTCTAAGGAGGTCCATTCCCCTTCAGCATTCGACGTGGTGGAGAGGGTCCTCTCGATCCCTTTGAGACCTTGGTGATCTCATCTTTGGAGTTCACCACAGCTTCCTCTATTTCTGATGCAGATCCATCCATTCTGCCACCTCAGGAAAAGCCTGCCGCCTCTTTGCCCCAGGGAGTTTCCACTTGAGAACAGTGAGACGTTGGCAAGTCCTTTCCAGAGACACCACTGAAGAGGTGCCTCACAAATGTAGGTGCAAAAGGAGGCACTTGGACTCCCCTCTGGAGTCCCTCATGGAAGACACCGATTTGGAGGAAGGGGAAGGTTCCCCCCGGTCACCCCCTAAGGATGTCTCCTTTGGAGACATCATGGAAATCCTCCACCAACGGGGGGGGGGGTCTGCCCAAAAACATAACTCTGACGAATCTGTGTTCCTCTAGCCATTTGGCGCAGGACCCTCTACTTCCTGGTTGTCTCCTCCCGCAGATCCACTAGTGGATCTTATTACATTTTGGGCATGGAAGGAAACAGACATGGTGGAGCCCATCCCCAAACACCTGGGCAAGATCTTGAGTGCTCATACAGATAGAAGCCACTGGACCAAAGTATCCCCAATTGATGCCATGGTGGTGGTAGTGGCCATTAAGAAGGAGCTTGCACAAGCGAGCTCCATGGTTCATCCACCTGACCAAGAGTCCAGGATGGTGGACCATTTTGGGAAGCAGGTGTATGCTTCAGAGACATTTTCTGTGCATGCGCTGAATTACTTGGCATATGTGATTAGGCTTCAGTGTGATTTGTTCAAAGAGGTCGCGGAGTTTACCCCTGGGTCCATTTCGATAGAGGATAAGAAAGTTTTCTCCTCCTGAATGGTCACCCTCACATCTATTGTGAACACCTCTATGCAACTCCTCTCCCATCCAACCGAGAGTGCTGCTAGAGCTGCTGGTACAGGTGTCGCCATCAGGCACCATGCCTGGCTCTGGCTTTGTGCCTTCTCGGAGCCCTTTAAGGCATCGTTTACTAATGCCCAATATGATGGTTCCCCCCTTTTTGGAAAGTCAGTACGTGACACACTAGTCCAAAGTGAGAAAAACGGAAAGACTCTGACTGCCATCGGGATCCGCTTTTCTGCCCATCAACGAACCTTTTCAAGGAATCAGAGGGGGCCAAGAAGATGTGGTTCCGGAAATCTCATAGCTAGCCTCAGGACACTGAGCATTCACCTTCCCACAGTGGCATAGGGGGATTTGATAGATGCCTCACCAGCGGCAGAGGGGGTTCAAGGAATCGGGTCTCAAGAGCCTTTCTCGGACAGACCCGCACAGCAGCCCTGAAGGGTTGCCCAGGTGCTTGGCTTTGGAGGCAGTCGGGACACCTCTTAATACACCCAACAGCCTGAGAGTCAATCAAGGATGATCATTGGGTGTTACAAATTATATCCAGAGGCTATTTAATCCCCTTCAACCAGTCACCTCTTCCATTCAGACACCTCCTGGATGTTCCACCCACACAAAGGGAGGAAGCAGCACTGGAAATTGCAAAGCTGCTAGGAAAATGAATCATCCAACTTGTCCCCCCAGACCAGACCAGGCATTTATTCCAGGTTCTTTTTGGTGCCAAAGAAGACAGGGGACTTACCTCCCGGAAGTTCCACCCACGCAAAGGGAGGAAGCAGCATTGGAAATTGCAAAGCTGCTAGGAAAATGAGTCATCCAACCTGTCCCCCCAGACCAGATCAGGCATTTATTCCAGGTTCCTTTTGGTGGCAAAGAAGACAGGGGACTTAAGACCCATTCTGGATCTTTCCATCTTGAACCTGTCACTTGCCAAGACAAAATTCTGGATGGTCACTCTTCAATCTGTGCTGCCTTTTCTGCAGGAGAGAGATTGGATATGCTCAAGCATTCTCCAGCATGCATACTACCACATTCAAATGGACAGGCGCTCTCGGAGGTTTCTCCACTTCCGGCTGGGAGCCAATCATTACCAGTTCAGAGCTCTTCCCTTTGGTCTCACCACAGCCCCCAGGGTGTTTACCAAAGTGATGGCAGTTCTTGTGGCTCACCTGAGACTACAGGGATTCCAGGTCTTCACCTACCTGGATGACAGGCGCCTTGCTTCCCCCTTCAGGCATCAACTCTGCCAAGCAAAAGATTCCCTACTTCATTTAGCCCAAAAACTGAGCTTAATCATTAATCACAGCAGATGATCACCGCCTCCAGTTCAGGTGTTAGACTTCATTGGGGCACAGTTAGACACAATTCAAACCAAGGTCTTTCTAACCCCAGAGAAGATCCAGTCTCTGAAGCTAAATGTCCTCAATATTCTTCAAGCTCAGTCACTGACAGTGGGAATAGTATTAAGGGCATTAGGATCCATGGTAGCCACAATCACTCTTTTACTCATGACCTGGTTCTGCATGCGGGTAGTTCAATGGACCCTTGTGGTTAAATGGTCCATGTAAGGTCATCTGTTGTCTTAACCTATTTGGATCTCTCAGGTGTGCAGGGACTCTCTTCTGTGGTGGATTCATTTCCCCGGATCTCTTCTGGGGTCATACCTTTCTTCCCCCTTGGCCACCATGACCACGGACACCTCCCTACTAGAGTGTGGGGACACTGATTGGGGAGGACGATCCAAGTCATGTGGTCCCGCTACGAGACTCATCTGCATATCACTGTTCTGGAGATGAGGGCAGTGCTTCTAGCGTTGTAGGCTCTCCATGTCCATCTTCCCCTGGAGACAGTTGCATTCCAGACGGATAATATGTCCATGGTCTGGTTCATCAACAAACAGGGGGAACCAGGTCTTATCCCCTATGTCACAAAACAGTGAGAGTGTAGGTGTGGGCGATCTCCAATGGCCATTTTCTGGTGGCAATGCACATTCTGGGGAGGTCCAACATTCTAACGGACTGGCTCAGTAGGTCTGATCTGATGCTTTACGAGTGGTCTCTGAATCCTTTGGTAGCAAAACAGATCTTTCTCAAGTGGGGCCAGCCTTTCTTCAATCTCTTCGCCTCTCCTTCCAAGGCGAAATGCAGTGAGTTTTTTGCTGGGAACCCCCCACTAGGGGAAGCCCCCAGAGACTCTCTGATTCATGCTTGGCCCTTTGGTCTTCTATATGCTTATCCTCCTCTTCCCTGTGCTTATCCTCCTCTTCCTTTGACACCCAAATTTCTTCAGAAAGCATACGGGCTGGGAAGCTTAGTCATCCTCATTGCTCCATTCTGGCCTAGCCAAGTCTGGTTCCCCTCTCTGTGGTCTCATCTGGTGTAACTCCACCATGGATGTTGGATCCGGCTCCGGGTCTCATTTCGCATCCTTCAGGGCTTCCCCATCCAGACCGGGACAGTCTGAAGCTCACTGCTTGGTTGCTGCAGTTCCCTTGATAGTCAGGACTCCCGGGTTATCTTCACCAGTCAAAGGGATTCTGGTTGCAGCTCATAAGTGTTCCACTAGAAAGGTGTACTCCAGTAAATGGGTGCATTTTTCAATCTGGGCTTTGCAGCATGTCGTAGATCCTTTCACTGCCCTGGTTTCTGCAGTTTTAGAATTCTTGGCAGGCATTTTTCAGCAAGGTGCCAGTCCTTCTATGGTCAAGGTCCAACTAGCAGTGATGTCAAGCTTCCATGTAGGCGATAACATAGCTTCCTTTAGCATCTTCTAAGCTTTGGAAAGCCTTCTTAAAAGGCACCTTTCTACTTCAGCCACTGGTCAAGGACCCTGATCTTGCGTTAGTTCTTTACGCTCTAGTATCATCCCCCTTTGAGCCTGCAGCCTTGGTGGATTTGCAATTTTTTGTCCTGGAAGATGGCTTTCTTGGTTGCTGTCACATCTGCCAGTTGTGTTTCGGAGCTTCAAGCATTGTTGGTCAAGCCCCCTTATTTGATCTTTCATAAGGACAGGGTACCCTTGCGTACTAATCCATACTTTCTTCCTAAGGCAGCTTCAGAGTCCAGTATTAATCAGGTGATTAATCTTCTGGTCTTCTTCCCAAATTTTCAAAATAATGGATAATACAAATTGCAATTGTTGGATGTGCACAGACAGTTATGTTTTTACATGCACAGGTCTAATTCCTTTCATAAGTCTGACAAACTCTTCATTTCCTAGTCTAAGCCCTTTTTAGGGAAACCAGTTTCGAAGGTCAGCATTGCCCGTTGGATTTCCCAGTGTCCGTTGGATTTCCCAGTTTATTACCTTGGTGTGTTCTGCTAGGGGTTTTTCCCTGCCACGTCATGTGAAGGCGCATACCACTAGCTCTCCTGCTACTTCAGCAGCCTTTTGGTCCAGAGTATCGTTGGGTGACATTTGCTCTGTGGCTACTTGGGCTTCTTCACACACCTTCATCTCACATTATAAGTTGGAAATCGTATCCAGGGACAGGGCATCCTTTGGCTCCACTGTGCTCTGGAATATCCTTCCATGAGGGCCTCCCAGGTGTTTATTGCTGGGGACTCTGTCCCACAGGTTGAAGACCAAATGAAGAGAACAACTTCGGGTAAAAAAAGTTATATACTCAACATATAACGTTCCATCACAGTTGTTGCTCTTCATTTGTTTTCAACCCTCCTTCCCCCCTTCCCCCTGCCTTGCACAGATTTTCGGTGGTTTGGCTAGTAGAGAATGTGATCACACAAGGGTGCCTTCTATTCCCCTTTTCTTGCTTATGTAGATATTTAGCATGGGACAAGGTGTTGAGTTGGGCTGGGATGCTAAGTAGGTAACAAACTCGATCTGAAGGGAGGCAGGAGACAGGGGCATTATAGGTAGGGGTAGAGCTTGGAGCTTGAATCAGATACTGGATATGTGGCCGAGTCGGATCCATGCCAGATCCGGTAACCCACAGGTTGAAGACAAATGAATAGCAACAACTCAGATGGAACGTTATGGTGAGTACATAACTTCTTTATTCTGGTTGCTTGAGGGTTACTGTTAAAAATAGCCCTAATACTATACCCTGTAATATTTGTTTGGTTTGACTAGTTCTCAGGTTGGGGGGAGATGGAATTTGTCTTCTTTTTTAAAACTCTAAAAACATAAGGTATGTTTCCGCGGGGGGAAACAGAAAGTGCAACAGATGAAAATTGTATTGTGTTTTTTTAATACTAGTTGCTTGAGAGTGCCAGTTGGTTGAGTTCCCGTTAACTGAGAGGTTACTGTATAAGGGTTAACAAAAGGTTTAGACATGCTTAAAATATGCTTTCGTAAGCTTACAGATATAAATGAACATTATTAGTGACAGGATACATTTGAGTTTTTAAGGACAATAAGAGTAACAACAATTTAAATGGAATATATTTTACAGATATAACTGATACAGTATGCATTTGCAGTGTGGTGAAGGCAGAAAGCATTCATAGTCACTAAACAAGATATGAAAAATTTTTTTTTTCCGGGAACTGCAGTAAAAGTGGGGACATGTTGTTTTGTGTGTGTGTGGACCCAGCTGTTTACAAAATTAATATTACTTCTTGATGTTATTTAATGCAAGCCCACAGAAAGCAAAACCAACTTTGAAAGTATTCAGTAGTAAGGTTTATGTACTATTTATGTGGTGCATTCATATGTAGTACATTTTGTCAGCCGTTCTACTAAGATGCATATATCATCTAGGCTAAAGGATACATGAAATTATCATCGGTTTTAACAGTTTTGTTATTTTAGGTGCATTAGACATTGATATTATCTATGCAGTGTACAATATGGGTAACTTATTTATAGATTAGATATTTTAAAATAGTAGTTTTCTGTGTAATAAAGGAAATATACTTGCATATTTGAGACACTTTTTAGTTATAGCTAAGCAATCCTTAAATTCACAAGATTTCTTTTTCTTTTTTCACTTGCCTCAAATTCACGTTTTTTTTCTTTTTTCACTTGAGCTATTGTGAACTGGTATGAAAGTGGGTTAAGATTTGTGGGATAAGTCTACATTCTTCCTTTATTATTATAAGACTGGATGTCCTAGGTGAATTGGGAATAGTAGTAAATGTAATTATTCAGAGTTTACTGAAAGAAAGGTCTTCTATGTACAACATACCCTCACAAGGTGGACAGGTGCAAAAAAGAAGTAGTATACAGATCTCAAGAGCCAGCTGCTTCTCAACATACTTTTATAAGGTGGAAAAGCAAAAAAAAGAGGAGGCTTTGATATCTCAAGAGCCACGTGAAAGGTAGATATGTGCAGAGTTCAAGAAAAGCTTTTATGACCTCTGAATAAACCAAACTGTAGAATGAGGGTTAGTCTTGAAACATAATGCAGGTGAAGGAAAAAAGTTGTCCCCACTCCAGATTCCTTCTGAAGCTGAGCTTTATATCAGACAAGTAGCAGCACTGACTGCGAAAAACAAAAGGGTTATAATAAGAAGGCATTGTTATATTTTGGCTACAGGTGCACCGAGACAAGCTGTTACATTGCTAAGATATCAAAGAATATGAAATGGGTTATCCCTGCCAGGGTAGCCTTCGGCTGGCCCGAATACCAGAGACTTAGTATTTCTGCGTTGGTCGCTTTCGTATGAAGACTGACATCAGGCTGTCAGTAGAATAAAGTAAGGCAGCCAACACCATTATGTCAGTCTTTCTTGCCGTGGAGCCCGAAGCAGAAGCAGTTCGCATGAGTGCCGGTGGGATGCTACCAGAGTTTTTGTCTCTGAGTTGAAGTTGAAATCTTCTAAAGCTAAGTACCCCATTGGGGATCCTTTTTTCTTGCACTAACCAATGTCAGAAAAAGTTAATAATTGTCTTGCCTGTGGAAAGCAAATACCACACCGAGACTTCCACTCTTACTGCATCACTTGTTTAGGCCCAGATCATGATGCCCCCATTGCTGCTTCTGGTCTTTGTTCAACACTAGAACTATCCATCATCGGGCCCTTATTGTAGCAAGATATTTTCGTTTACAGTCCTTGAATTCCAGTATAGCTTCGGTAAGCCATCTGACAGCAGATCCTCTGAAAAAACGTAAAGATAAAGACAGAGACACACTGCACAGGTCCAAACCTACCGACAACGCTTCAGTTAAGCTAGTCGTCAGTCCTGTACTCAGTGAGGCACTTTTGCAGCCCCTGATGCCCACTTCAATTGATTCGCAGGCCGCTACCGAGACCCTTTCGAAGTCCAGTATGCCGCAAAACTCTTCTTCAACTAAGGATCCTGCGGTCGTCTCTACCTTGGATGGGTCTGGAGCTGCTGAGCAGGCACCGGCTTCCGAGGAAGTCCTTCTCACTACCAAATCTTGACACGAACCGTCGTCTTTTGCGACTACCATTCTTTTAAAAGCGACCAAGTTTCTTAGGCTCAGGGTTCGCACCACATCCAAGAAACCGACGACCCACTCTCAGGTGCCTGCTACCTTGCGCCATCTCAAATGCTTAAAATGGCAGAAGACCTTATCATGCTGATCAGGTGAAGACAAGTTACCCCCTCAAAAAGGAAAAGGGATCTGTCCCCTGTAGTTTTGTCTGAACAGAAGTCAGATGAATCTGATGCATCTGACTATGAAGACATGTAACCCTGCTCTACTTATGAGGATTCTGATGCAGAGGACTCCATTCGTTCAGCCTCTCCCCAGAGGATTTTTTTCCTTTGGAGAAACCCTGCATACTTTAAGGGAGCATTTCCAATGGGAGAGTCAGGACTTCTCTCAGTCAAAAAGAGATTTAGGGGATTCCCAGATCTTCCACAGCACAGACCCTTGGCCATCCCCCCAGTCCTGGATGTTGTGGATGCTGTTTTCCTTGAATCCAGCTTGACTCCTGACACCCTACCTCCTGCTCCCAGAAAACCATACAGGTACTATAGAGTCCCCTGATTCTTACAAATATATTTTTAAAAATCCAACAGCTGACCCTGAAGTCATTTCTCAAGGGCCTAAAGGGATTAAAACAACCTCTGCTAAGAATCCCACTCCCTGAGACAGGGATTTCCGAATATTGGTCAGATGGGGTAAAAATGTATACACCTCAGCTACTCTTGCTATCAGGGCACTAAGTTGTCAGTTCCATATGCTGAAATTTCAGCAGTGTACCTTGGAACTCCTTAAACAAAAAATGTCTTCCTTTCCTGCTTGGGCAGATTCTAAAGATTTGCAAGACTTAATGCATTCAGCAAGTCAAGTAACTAAATACACTTGCACTGTGGCTTTGAAGCCCTAAAAGATTCTCTCAGGGCAATAGTCACTGCATCTGTCATTAGAAGACATGCATGGCTTAAAAAATAACCCCTGCCAGACCATGTCATATCTAAATTGTTGGATGCCTCCTTGCACAAAGATAATTTATTTGGCACTAAGGCAGAAGAGGTTTAAGATTGGAGAAAAAGCAAAATCTATGCAAACAGTTAAGGATTTCTTACAGGTCCAGCCTCCTAGGTTCAGCAGGGATTGTCCCTCCAAGCACTGGTCCTTTCCTGCTCCAAGTAAACTGGCCCAGCCTAGGCCCCGTGGAAACAGACCCACCAGACAGCAGCCCCAGGCAATGCAGAGATCTAAGCAGTGGAATACCTCCACTTCAAAACCAGAGAGTTCTAAGCCCCCCCCCCTTATGGTAAGAACTCACAATAACTCACCTCCTCCACCCCTCTCTGCCCACCTTCACTTATCCATAGGAGGAAAGCACCTGGGCCACCAATACCAAGGACCAATGGGTTCTGAACATTGTGTGTGTGTCAGGGATACAAATTTTCCTTCCATACCCTTCCAACCTCAAAAGGGTTCCCAGATCTACCGCCAAATCAGTGGGCAGAGGCTCAAAATCAAATCCTTTCCCTGCTCTCTATGAGAGCAGTAGAGCACGTTCCTGCAAAACAGATAGGCCAAGGCTTCTACTCCAGACTTTTTATGGTGCCCAGAAAAGAGGGCATCTGGTGCCCCATCCTCGATCTATCCATTCTAAACACTTTCCTGGTGATCCCAAAATTCAAAATGCTCACCCTCCAGCAGCTGCTACCCATGCTTTCCAAGGACACTTGGCTAGCCACCCTAGATCTAAAAGAGGCCTACCTCCACATTCTTTCAGGGAATCATGCAGGAAGTATCTCCGCTTCAGGGCAGGATCTCAACACTTTTAGTTCTCTGCGCTTCCCTTTGGCTTATCTACTGCTCCCAGAGTTCTCACAAAATGTCTGGCTCTGGCCATTGCCTTTTGCGGACAAAGAAATATTCAAATTTACCTATACTTAGATGACTGCCTTATGCAGGTAGACAGCCAAGAAAAGCTGCTCAAGCACCTGGCCTTTGTAAAGACCCTACTAACCTCCCTAGGGTACACAATCAACAAAAAGAAATCCAAACAGGTGCCCATCCAAAGGATAATCTTCCTGGGAGGAAGTCTGGATACAGCATCCCAGATGGCATTCCTTACACCAGAGAAACAAATTTTCCTGACAGCCTACTTCTCTCAACTAGCCACCAGGCCCCAGATATCCACAAGGAAGTTCCTGCAAGCTCTGGGGTTCACGGCATCTTGCATACTACTCATTCCGTGTGCCAGGCTGCATATGAGGAAACTTCAGTGGTACCTAAAGAGCCTTTGGTGTCATCATTCTCAAGACCTGGAAACTCTTCTACCTATAAATCCTTGCCTCAGAAAGGAATTTCTTTGGTGGGCAACAGCATGCTTCCACAACAAGGACTGCCCTTCTCCCCAACCCCCGCTGCCCAGACCCTCACCATAGATGTATCAGACTACGCTTGGGGTGCACACCTGGACGGCAGGTGCATACAGGGCCAATAGAGCCCACAGCAAATCCCTCTGCACATCAATCAAAAAGAGATGATGGCTGTGCAGAACGCCTTGATAGCTTTCAAACCCCTTCTCTCACCAGGGGTTCTCCTGATCAAAACAGACAACACCACTGTGATGTGGTACATCAACAAGCAGGGAGGGACTCACTCCTACCCTTTGTGCAGGCTGGCCATGACCCTTTGGCTCACAGCCTCTTCCATGCACTACACCTGTTAGCAAAATACCTACCAGGCTCTCTCAACTCTCTGGCAGACCAATTAAGCAGAAACCTTCTGGACCCACACGAGTGGCAACTCAACAGAAGTACCTTCACCCTCATAACTCCGAAATGGGGAACCCCAAAGGTCGACTTCTTTGCCTCCCACACCAACCATCAGCTCAGCAAATTCTGCACAAGGGAGCATCACTGCATGGCTTGGAAAGTGGATGACCTGTCCTTCCCCTGGGTCAATCTATCGGTCTATGCCTTTCCTCCCCTACCTCTCATCCATGGGATACTGCTCAAAATAAGGGAGGAAAAACCAAGAACCATTCTTATAGCTCCAGACTGGCTATGACAACACTGGTACCCCCTGATGAGCAACCTGTCCCTGCTGCCTCCATGGCATCTTCCTCAGATTCCAAACCTCCTGACCCAAAGGGAAGGAGAATGCATGCATCTCCAGTTGCAGACACTCAATTTGGCAGCTTGGCTTATTCCCTAATCCCCAACCAATCTGCTATCCTCAGTAAACAGGTTCTGGATGTTATCTGTGAAGCCAGACGTCCTAGCACCAGAAAGTCTTATGCAGATAAATAGAAAAGGATCTGCACTTGGATCCAGGATAAGGGAGCCAATATGGCACAGCCCTCCTTCCCTCTCATCCTGGATTACTTAGCTGACGTACTACACAGTTGTCTGTCTTTCTCCTCTATAAAAATTCATGACTCTGCTATTTCTGCTCATATTCCCACTGAGCAGCCCCTTTTCTCACACCCTTTGATTAAACAGTTCTTCAGAGGGGCTAGCAACTTGAGGCCCCCAGAAGGGCACCTACACCTTGGGAACTTAACTTTGTCTTGGAAAAGCTCACCCTGCCCCCTTTCGAACCAGCTTCTTCTGCAGAGCTAAAATTTCTCTCCTGGAAGACCACTTTCCTTCTAGCCATCACTTCAGCCAGAAGAGCCTCTGAGCTGCAAGCACCCATGGCTGTGGAACCCTTCATCATCTTCCATGCAGACAGGGTATCCCTGAGAACTAACCCATCCTTCATGCCCAAGATGGTGTCCAGTGTGGCTCTCAACCAGTCCATTAATTTGCCCACCTTCTCTCCTAATCCCCAGAACAAGGGGAAACAGATTCTTCACTCTCTGTGCGCAGACAGCTCAGTTTCTATCTGGACAGGATTAAATCCTTCAGAAAGTCTGATCAATTGCTGCTTAGCTTTGCTACAGGGGCAGAAGGCAAAGCCATCTCCAAGCAAACTATTTCCAAATGGATAGCACACTGCAGCCATTTCTGCTACAAGCAGCATGGAAAGCCTCACCCAAGGGGGTCAGGACACACTCCACCAGAGCAGTCTCCACCTCTGCAGCTTTCCTCAGAGGAGTCCCCACCAGGAACATCCTGGAGGCTGCCAGCTGGGCATCTGTTCACACTTTTACCAAGCATTACCACCTGCCTCTCTTCTCCAAATCCAGGGCAGGGCTTGTCTCTGCAGTCTTCCAGGGCATCCTAGCCAGCCCATAGTTTCCTTGACTGCCTCCACCCATTTCCTCAGCTTTGGGAATCTACCCAAATGTAATGACTGCAACAGTGAAACACAAAGAACATAGTAAAGTTGTGTACACTTACCATAAATGTAGATGTTCGAGTGTATTCACTGTTGCAGTCCTGGTTTCCCTCCCTCCATCCCCTTTAGTCTCTTTCTCCTTTTACTACCATTCTTCCTTGTTGTTCTCCTTTCCTTGCACGGTATTGATATTTATTTTCCACTGGTGGGGTTTCTTCCACCAGAACTCGGCCTCCTACTTTGGGGGTCTTCTGACAGGTTAGGGCAAGAAAAACTGATGTAATAGCATTGGCTGCCTTACTTTATACTACTGACGACCTGATGTCAGTCCTCAAGCGACAGCAACCGATGCAGAAATACTAAGTCTCTGGTTGGCTACCCTGGGAGGGATAACCCAAATGTGATGACTGCAACAGTGAATACACTCGAACATCTACATTTATGGTAGCTGTACACAACTGTACTTTTTAGAATCTGGTTCCCATAGTAAGCCCAGTTATAGATGGACCTTATACCGAATTAAGTGATTTGCATTGAGATTAGGTATTTTGGAATCAGGGCATATTTACACTGAGAGCAACTCTTTTGGAATCTGGCCATTGGAATACCAGATAAAAATCTGAAAGAGGTGACATGATGGCATTAACTGCTTGGATTCCCCAGATTTTAAACATATAAGAGGGACTTTCATTCAGTCTAGAAAGTCCTAATACAGGAATTGGCCAAACCAATCCCAGTTAATACGTTTGATCTATTGAGATCCATTGTGGTAAACTTTCTTTCCTGCCTAGACAAAGAATTAGTCTTGAAGACATCATGGACTAAGTCTCCAATGAATACTGGACAAAATGATGTCAGGATTGATAACTGTTATGCTTCTAAAGCATTGGAGAAAAGAAAAGAAAAAAATTTGGCCAATAGACTATTAAAACAAAATAATATACAATCATATACTATAATATTACTGTCATCCAGTACAAGAATATTTAATAAGTAGAAGATGCCAAACATTTCATTAAAAATAAAACTGTTATCTCTCTTTATGAAGAAATTACTGGAAAAAAACTTGACGATGGCTAAGATTAAAAAAGTAGTAGTAGTGTCAACTTCTAACAGCCACCCATGAAACAGACAAAAAAGCATGAAATTTGTCAAGTCAATAAAGCTTTCATTTCTAAACAAATCCCTTAAGTGAACTGAATTCAGTTACATTATTTCAACTCTTTAATGTCTGCTGTGCAGCAGGAAGCATAAATACATCTAATTTGAAAGATGTGGTGGACCCCAGCCATTAACAAACTTTACAATAAGAGGAGAAAGCTATTACATGATAGAATAAAATCCATAAAAGGGAAGTCACCTCTGATCATTATTAGTAAAAAAATACGAGCACTCATAAAATCAACTAAGGCCAGTTTTGAGAGAAAAATTGCCATGGATTCAAAGGACAATCATAAGGCCTTTTTCAGCTATGTTAGGAACCTGGGTGGAAACTCCCAGATATGCTCAGAATTAGTCCAAAATGATACAAAAATCACTGAACCCACAGACATTGCCAACATACTGGCAGACAGGTTCAGTGCAAACTTCACCCCCCTCTCCCCCCCCTAAAGGAGAGATAACTATCCCAGCAGAGTGTAGCCTTCCAGACATGTCGAATGCGCAGGTAAAAGCTGCTCTCTCTAAAGCTAAAAACACAGCATCAATGGGACCGGATGGTGTCCCCGGCTGTGTGCTACACGAGCTAAATGAGGAATTAAACCCGCACATAAGGCAGCTGTTTAATCTCAGCCTTACCACAGGATACGTGCCCAAGGAGTGGTGTACGGCAACTGTGGTCCCACTCCACAAAGGCGGTGTCTCTACGGACCCTGGTAATTACCGCCCCATAAGCTTAACAAGTCTAGTCTGCAAAGCTATGGAGAGGATCATAATGGAGCTCATAAACAAAGATATAGGGGACTTGCAGACATTGGACCCGACCCAGTTTGGCTTCGTCAAGGGAAGATCATGCCTTTTGAACTTGGTCGACTTCTTCGAAACAGTCACCAAGGCCATTGATGAGGGAAAGGCAGTCCATACAGCCTGCCTTGACCTTGCAAAGGCTTTCGACACAATACCCCACTCGGGTATTGTAGAAAAACTTACCAGCTTAAATGTAAACCCATATGTCACAAGATAGGTTGCAAACTGGCTTAAGGACAGAACCCACAGGGTTAGAGTTGCTGGCGCTATGTCAGACTCAAGCCGGTCACAAGTGGTGTCCCACAGGGCTCGGTCCTTGCCCCCTATTGTTCGGCATCTACTTCTCAGAAGTACAGGCCAACATGGGAGGACTTTGGCTGACAAAGTTTGCAGGCGACTGCAAACTGGGCCATAGTGGAAAGTGCATCGGACACGGATATCCTTCAGAAGGGACTCATGGAAACAGATAGCTGGTGCCAGAGCCATGGCCTGAAGTTAAACGCCAAAAAATGTATAGTCATACCCTTTGGGAAAAACAAGGTAACCCCAAGCTACCATATAGGTGGCAATCCACTAAGCACAGAAGAGGTTATCAGGGACCTGGGGACCCAGGTTGACAGTGGCCTTTCTTTTGACACTCACGTTGCTAAAGTGGTTAGAAAGACCTTCTACATTGCCCACCTGATCATGAAGGGATTCACATCCAGATCTAGTGAGGTCATTATTCCCCTGTACTCTTCACTTATCAGACCAATGATCGAGTACAATGCCCCATTCAGGATGTATCTCGCCCGACATCTGCAGCAATTGGAGAGACCCCAAAAGTTCCTCACCAAAAGGATAAAGGGACTCCAAAATCTGTCATATGCTGCCAGATTGAAGAAACTCCAGCTCTATTCAGTCGCATACCGTCTGCTCAGAGGTGACATGTGCCTGACATACAAGGCCATGTCCAACCCGGAATTAATGGACATGCTCCACCTCAAAAAATCCAAATCCACCAAAACCACTAGAGCAAGCGACTTAAACCTTAGCACGGATATAAATAGGACGTGCTGGAGGGATAGATTTATCACTCAGAGACTCCCTATGCTGTGGAATAGAGTCCCGGTCCATGTGAGGCAGAGCACCTCGCTGGCTCTGTTCAAGAGAAATCTTGACCTGTGGATGGGAGATCGTAGGTTTACCCCGGGAATCATCTCTGTGTCACTGCTGGACAGAGGCACAACAAACTAATGGGCACAGTATTTTTTCATATAAGGGGTGGCGTAAGCCACAAAAATTTGGGCTAGGCTTATAAATGCCTTATGGCAGATAGCCTAGTATAAACCTATGAACCTATGTGATGTCTTAAATTCCTGTATTTTGTAAACATAAACTCCCTGGACCAGATAATCATTACACCAACCAGGGGTGCAACCATACTGGATCTGGTCCTCACTAGTATAGGAGAGTGCTGGACACCCCCCACTGTAATGCCTTCCCTGGTAAGGTCAGACCACAAAATGGTCTCCTTTGAAGTAAAAATAAAACCTGGACCCCCAGCTAAACCGGGAATATTCAGGAACTATTCTAAGGCTAACCTCCTGCTATTAAGTGAGAATCTGGCAAAATTTCAAATCCCTATAAACCCTGAGAACACTTCTGCCTGTGCAGAACTGTTCACAGAAATCCTGTACAAGCATGTTAATAGCTGCATAGAAGCATCTGTACCCACCACGACGAAGTACAAAACCAATTCAAAAAACAAGCCACCCTGGTGGAATCACAAAATCAGTCAGCTGTATAACAGGAGAAAGAAAATCATGTAAAAAATTAGGAGGTGCAGCACCCAGCAGGATAAAAGCACTCTCATCAAACTAAAACAACTCAAAGGACAAAGCCAAATTTGAGGTAAGTTTGGCCTCCCAGGCCAAGGACAACCACAAAGCATTCTTGAGCTATGTCTACAACCTCAAAGGTAATACACAATTCTGTGCAGAGCACATTGTAAATGTAGCCACCTATACTGAGCCAGAAGATATAGCAAACCTCCTGGCTGATGAATTCAGATCCAACTTTACTCCCCTCTCCCCCTCAACCTTCCCTCAGGAAATATCAAATATAACTCCACCCTACTATCACTAGGGAAGAGGTCCTTAATGCTCTATATCAGACTAAGAACACTGCATAATTGTGCTCACACACTATCCCAGGATGCCTTCTAAATAGCATGAAACGACCTATCACGGGAAACTCTCCATATTAAAATGTGTTGGGGGAACATTTATATCTCAGCACTGGTAAATCTTTACCTGGGAATGTTTGCATAGAGGTTTTTATACTCCTGATAAAATAGTAAAATATAAAGAATACAAAATAGTGTGCTGGAGATGTAAAGGAGAAACTAATGCTGATTGGAAATATGTATGAAATGTAGTTTATTGTTTAAATATTTTGGGTAAGATAATCTTCATGCAAGTGCTATGATCTGACAGTACTTTATTTGTTAAGAATATGGTTCTCTTCAGTTCTATGTCTAACAGATTAGGAATGGATTGACTTAACCTTATTTGGACTATAGTAACTATTGCAAGAAACATTTTCAAAAGAAACTTTTAAGCATCTCAGTTCTCAGAATTTATATAATTTCCAAAAGAGGTCATAAAAGAGGGGGATAAGGTCCAGAGGACAAAGAGCATCCTCAGCGTGAAATGGCTTGAATTTATAGGACTAGGTACTTTCATTTAAAAGATATAATGTGCTAGACAATAATTATTTATTATATTAATTAATTGAATATCAATTATAGCCTAATGTGCTTTATATGTATCATGAATATTATCATTAATGACTGCAGACAGCTGTTGTAAATAGTGTTCACTTAAGTTTGTTATAAACATATGTAAATGTTTATTTAAAGAACGTGTATATTATTACTCTATTAATTTATCTGCACTATAAGTTAGAGTAAGTATATGAATTAAATATGACAATCAGTTAAAAATTAAAAAAAATATGAATAGTATATGAACCTTGTAGCAGAATACTCTCAAAGTCATAATATAATCATACAAATTATTTTGCACATATGCAGTTATATGAATTTTTACAAGAAAAAGTCACTGTACTGAAGTTACAAGGGGCTATAGAGGATTTCATTTTTGTGAAGCAAATTTAAGTTCATACTTTTTCTACATGGGTTCAGCATGATATTAAAACATTTTTTTCTAAAATCTTTTTGAAAAGGAATGTGAAAATGTTAATAGTTAAAAACATGAAGAGGAAGTTGGTAGAAAATGTTTTTTATAGCTACAGAACATAAAGAGTTAAGTCAGAGGAAATAAAAGAAGGCAGATGGAATTCAAGTCATGTGGCACAGGTGATGAACAGTGGGAATATAAGTGTAGCTAAGGAACTGACATGCATATTGCACAAATGGTTTAAGCATATATAGGGCCTAGTTACATTGAGATTTTGGGATTTTTTTCATCTGATCAATCTTAGGAATTTGTTATATAAATCTATCCTATCTTACTGCAGAGACATAGAACAGGCATTAACATCCCCAACATCACCCTGTGCAAAGTACTTAAAGCAGTGTTAAGCAGAAACTCAGGCAATTAACATTTTAACATCAATGAGAAACATTACTCTGAAAAATGAAAACAAACGTGCACACACACGCACACAGATAAGTGAAGTATGAGGAGTATGGTTTGTGTGTTGTATGAAATATCTTGTACTGTGGGATTAAGGAACCCACCAGTCATCATAAAATTCATTAGTTAAACCTACAGTACAGCAGATGTGTCAGCACATTGTTTCATCCAAGATGCAGGAACATGTGAACATTTCTCCCCAATGTAGTACTCGGAAGTAACACGGCAAAGAGAGAGAGAGAGAACATCTACATATCCAAGAGGCCAAGAATTAAACAAACAACTAAACAATATGGAACATTAGATGCAAACACCTGGTAAATGTCTAGGAACACAACACCAAAATGTGACTATTGTGCATCACTACCATAGGATCATAGGAGGTTACTAGGCTAATTGCCCTGGGGCCCTTACAAGCCTAGCCAAGAGTTTATCCTCAAAAAAGAAACCTCAGTCAGCACCTGTTGCCCTGTCAGTGAGGGACAAAGGTGGAACCCCTGTGACAAATTTGTGGTTTCCATCCACTCATCAAGTTTGCGGTTGAAGAGGGTCAGCAATGTACTCTTGTTTGACGTGTATGGGGAGTCTGTTCCAGAGAAGGGGCAACCTCTGGGAGATAAACCTTTGTTAATGTCGCATATTAGATTTAGGCCTTTTGATTGGGTAATGCGTGAGGAGTTAGACTTATGGATATGGAGCATCTCTAATAGGGCTGGGTCCGAGATTGCCTTGTAGGCGAGACACAGATCACCTCTGAGCAAATCTGTATGATACTGAGTAGAGTGTTACTGATTTGAACGTGTCCACATAGGACAGGTGTTGGATGCCTTGGATTCTCTTTGTGAAGTATTTCTGTGGCCTTTCCAACTTGTGCAGATGTTTGGAGAGGTACATAACCAAATGGGGAGTTGTGCTCAATTATTGTCCTAATGAGGGAGGAGTACAGAAAGTAATAACCTCCTTTTTTCTTGACACAGTCCATTTACTTATGAGAAGAACCAAGTAAAAGACTTTTCTGGCCACTGCTGCTACATGATGGTCGAATGTGAGATTGTTGTCAACCTGTGTAGCCAGGTCTCTCACCACAGGTTGTGTGCGTAGGGGATTGCCGTTGATGTGGTAATCATCAGGGGGACGTGTTTTTGCCGAATGGTATGATAATACATCTTTTTGCGTTTAACTTAAGGCCATGACTTTGGCACCAGTCATTATTGCTGTGAGATACTCTTGTAGTATGTTAAAATCACTTGGGGGTAGTCAATGACAGCACCCAACTTAGAGTCCGTAAACTGGGTCAGCCACAGACCATTTGTCTTTGCCTGGATCTCTGAGAAGTAGATGCCAAACAGTAGGGGTCCCAGGACGCATTCTTGGGGAGCACGACTAGTGACAGGTCTGCTGTCAGAGGTGGAGGCACCTATTTTGACCTTGTGGGTCTTACCGGAGAGCCAGTTGGCCACCCACCTGATGAGATAGGGATTTATGCTAAGTTGTGTTAGCTTTTCAATGATGCCTGAGTGGGGGATTGTGTCAAAGGCTTTGGCCAAGTCAGGGTAAGCTGTATGTGCTGACTTTCCCTTATCCAGGGCCTTGGTGACAGTCTCAAAAGAGTCAACCAGGTTCAACAGGCAACATCTGCCCTTGACAAATCCAAACTAGGTGGGGTCAAGTGCTTTGAGATTGCATATGTCCTTGTTTATGAGGTCCATAATAATACACTTCTTGACTTCACAGATCAGACTTGTCAAGGTAATGGGTCAGGAGTTTCCAGGGTCAGTAGTGGGACCAATTTTGTGCAGAGGGATGATAGTGGCAATTCTCCACTCTGCTAGAATGAAGCCAGTACTTAGGTTGTGGTTGAATAGGGAGCTCAATGCCGAAGCCAGTTCTTGCTGAAGATGGTGCAGAATACATCCTGGGATACTATCAGGTCCCATGGAAGCTGTGTTCTTTACCTTGGATAGGGCCTTTAGCACTTGATCTATGGAGATGTGAGGTGCGGGACAAGTATCGTGGATGTTGAATTCACGTTTGGACGGGATACACGGTTATACCTTTGATGCATTATGACATCTACTAGTAAACTAGAACTTGCAGCAACATACCTGTATACATAGATTTAAATTAAACATAAGTTGTGCTTTTACATGAAAACAGGTAGTACAGATAAGGCTTGTGAGTAAAAGCAATATGTGCAAATTTTTTTGTGAACCAAATCCAGTGAACATTGTCAGCTGTTGGATTTTAATAAAAAGATGACTTGTGTTAAGTTTATTGTGCAACTGTAAAAATAAAATTACACTTACAAAACATATATTTTTACCTACATTCCTTACAGAAAAACACAGACTACCCACATAAAATATGCCTTTTCTGATTGATTATGAATATTGATTATAAATAAGTCGCCTAAATTATCTGCAGATAAATGCTGTAAAGTTTTACTGGCAAAAATTTTATTTCTGATATACAGACACTCCCTCCTCCCCAGATAATAACTACTTTACTGGATATAGCTTTTCTGCTTGTTCTGTTGAAAAGAACAACATTCTGTTCATAATAATGCATAGTCTAGATGCAGGATCATTTTGCTGTAATCAAGTGGTGCTATGCCATTTGGTTTTACTCCTATGGATAACACTCCAGTGGAACTACTCTTTTTAACTTGGTACACCTCTGATGTTTGCATTCAGTTGAAAGTAGTTATGATGAAAGTAATGTATTTCCTCAAGTCACACACACACACACACACACACACACACACACACACACACACACACACACACACACACACACCAGATATAGGATCCTGTCACTGTGTAATTTGTTACTGTGTAATTTGTTTTTTACTCTCACAGGTTATAATTCCCCAGAATAACTGATTTTATGGTTATACCTCTGATGTCTGAGTGCACTCATCTGAAAGAAATTGTAATGAAAGTAATGCATTTCATGTGGTCACACACATACGCATAACACAGCTCCTGATAGTCAAAATCCACAGTCATTTTGCTCTAATCATGTGAGATGTTTATACACTTGATTTTTTGTATTGACCGTCCCATTTTCCACTTTTTCATTTTGTATGGTCCATTGTTTGGCAGTGATCAAATGTGCACACACACACACACACACACACACACACACACACACACACACACACAAAACCTTTAGTGTATTACTTTTTCAGTTGACTTCCTTTCCCCAAATCACCTTTTTTTATATAAGTACATATAATTTGTTGTGATAGGGTCAAAGAAATTATTCCATTAGTAATAGGTTCATAGGTTCATACTAGGCTATCTGCCCAAGGGCATTTATAAGCCTAGCCCATAGTTATGTGGCTTTCGCCACCCCTTTAGTTTGAATAAAACTATGCCTATTATTTTGCTGTGCCTCTGTCAAGCAGTGACACTGAAGTAATCCCTGGGGTATATCTGCGATCTCCCATCCATTGGTCAAGATTCCTCTTGAACAAAGCCAGAGAGGTGCTCTGCCTCACATGTACCGGGATTTTGTTCCACAGCATAGGGAGTCTCTGGGTGATGAATTTGTCCCTCCAGCACGTTCTATTAATAACCGTGTCAAGGTTTAAGTCTCCCGCCCTTGTGGTTCTGAGGGATCTAGATTTTTTGAGGTGAAGCATATTCATCAAATCTGGGTTTGACATGGCCTTGTATGTCAGGCACAGGTCACCTCTGAGCAAGCGGTATGAGACTGAATAGAGCTGGAGTTCTTTCAGTCGGGCAGCATAAGACATATTTTTGAGACCCTTTATCCTTTTGGTGAGGAACTTTTGGGGCCTTTCCAGCTGCTGCAGGTGTCGGGTCAGATACATTCCGAATGGGGCATTGTACTCAATCATAGGTCTAATGAGTGATGAGTACAGGAGGACGATGACCTCCCTTGATCTAGATGTGAATCCCTTCATGATCAGGTGGGCAATGTAGAAGGTTTTCCTAACTACTTTAGCAACATGAGTGTCAAACGAAAGGCTATTGTCAACCTGGGTCCCCAGATCCCTGATGACTTCTTCTGTGCTCAGTGGATTGCCACCTATATGGTAGCTAGGGGTAACCTTGTTTTTCCCGAAGGGTATGACTATGCATTTCTTGGCGTTTAACTTTAGGCCATGGCTCTGGCACCAGTTATCCGTTTCTGTGAGGCCCTTCTGAAGGATATCTGTGTCAGATGTGTTTTCGACTATGGCGCCCAGTTTGCAGTCACCTGCAAACTTTGTCAGCCATAACCCTCCTGTGTTTGCTTGTACTTCAGAAAAGTAGATGCCGAACAAGAGTGGACCCAGGACTGAGCCCTGTGGGACACCACTTGTGACAGGCTTTGAGTCTGACATGGCTCCAGCAACTCTGACCCTGTGGGTTCTGTCACTTAGCCAGTTTGCAACCCATCTTGTGATGTATGGGTTTACATTCAAGCTGATGAGTTTTTCGATGATACCTGAGTGGGGTATTGTGTCGAAGGCCTTTGCCAGGTCGAGGTAGGCTGTATGGACTGCCTTTCCTCATCAATGGCCTTGGTGACTGTCTCGAAAAAGTCAACCAAGTTTAAAAGGCATGATCTGCCTTTGACAAAGCCAAACTGGGTTGGATCCAAAGTCTGCAAGTTCCCTATGTCTTTATTTATGAGTTCCATTGTGATCCTCTCCATGGCTTTGCAGATAAGGCTTGTCAAGCTAATGGGACGGTAATTACCAGGGTCGGTGGAGGCACCGCCCTTGTGAAGTGGGACCACAGTCGCCGTGCGCCACTCCTTGGGTACATATCCTGAGGTGAGGCTAAGATTAAACAGCTGTCCTAACTGCGGGTTTAATTCCTCATTGAGTTCGTGGAGCACACAGCCGGGGACACCATCCGGTCCCATGGATGCTGTGTTTTTTGCCTTGGAGAGGGCAGTTCTCACGTGGGCGTTGGAGATGTTTGGGGGGCTACAATCCTCTGGTATAGATATCTCTCCTTTTGGGGGGGGAGAAGTTTGCACTGAACCTGTCAGCCAGTATGTTGGCAATGTGTGTAGGTTCAGTAATCTTCACATCATTTTGAACTAATTCTGAGCATATCTGGGAGCTTCCTCCTAGGTTTCTAACATAGCTAAAGAAGGCCTTATGATTGTCTTTTGAGTCCTTGGCGATTTTTCTCTCAAAATTTGCCTTGGATGATTTTATGAGAGCTCTTAGTTTTTTACTTATAATGATCAAAGGTGTCTTACCTTTCAAGGATTTTGCTCTATCTTGTAGTAGCGTCCTCCTTTTGTTGTAGAGCTTGTGTATGGCTGGGGTCCACCAGACTGGACGCTTGCCTTTGGTACAAAGAGTCTTAGTTTTGTTTGGGATTGCCTGATCCATGCAGTCCTGTAGGTGCTGGTAGAAGGCATTTGTAAGTGATTCAGCGGTTTGAGTAATGTTTACCACTGGCTCAGGGGCCTTAAAGGAGACCACGCTAGTTTTTAGAAGTGTAAAGTCGGCTTTTGAGAAGTTTTTCACTGTGGTCTTTTTTATTTCAGGTGGGGGCGGGATGAGAACCTCCAGCGAGATTAGTTTATGATCTGATCTCACCAGTGAGGGGTATACTTCCAGTGTTGAACATTGTGATCCCATGTTCGTGATGATGAGATCAAGTATGTTTTCTCCTCTTGTGGGGATGGTGACTAGTTGTTCCATGGCATTTGAGTTTATGAACTCCAGGAACCTTTGGGCTAGAGTGTTTGGGCTTGAGTAGTGTTCCCAGTCTATATTAGGGTAGTTGAAATCACCTAGTATGATGGTGTTTGGAGATACATTTATCCCTCCAATGTTTTCAGGAAGGCCATGTGAGGTTCCTGAGTTTGAGAGGGTGGCCTGTAACATGCTACAAATTGCAGAGCAGTCTTGCCTATGGTTAATTGCACCTGGATGGTCTCCGATGCATCGTGCGTTGCCACCAACCTTGAGGTGTGGGTGTCCTTTATGAATATGGACACCCCTCCTTTCTTGGTGTTGTCCGGATTTTGGGGCGGAACGCATGATATGAGGTGAAACCTGATAGTGCTGGGGTGCTCTCAGGAGCCTTGAACCAGGTTTCTGTCACAGCACAGACATCGATGTTCTCCATACTGAGAAGGGCCTCGAGTGCGTGCATCTTGAGATTGAGACTTCTGGCATTGAGCAGCATTACCCTTAGTTTTTCCTTTTTGTGTTCTAGGGTGGTAGGTTTAGAATTTGAGCCTTGCCTAAAAAGGCACTATGGGGTGGCAAGAGCCTTTGCCAATATCCGGAAGCCTAGGGGTGACAGGTGCAAGCCGTCCCTTGCGACAGCGTGGCTTGTCCAGCATGTCATCCCAGGCAGACAGACATTGGATCCCCTTTGAATGACACCAGAATTTAAGCCAATTATTAAAGCTGATCATCTTATCACTGTATTGTGGCATCATTCTAGGTGAAGGTAGGGTACTGCTCAAGGTCAGGGTCATACCTGCCTGGGCTACATAATCAGAGAGCTCCTCAATGTCTCTTTTCATGTAGTCCAAGGAGGTACGTCTCAGGTCGTTGACACCAGCGTGGACAATGACTGAGTCATACTTGTACCTGCTGTTGAGAGACCTGAGTGCTTGCGTTATGTGGCGGATTCTAGCGCCCGACAGGCAGCTTACTGTGACCTTCTCCTTACTCAGTCTGGTGAGCGGGACGTCAGTGTGTCTGACTATGGAGTCACATATGACAAGTATGTTTGGTGTTGTATTTGGCCTTAAGGGCAGTGACTGCTTTGCACACTGATTTTGTTGTTTGTGTTGTTTGTGTGGTGTATTGAGTTTGCAGTTGCTTGGGTGTCTGCTTTGGAGGCCTCTGCTGTTTAGGTAAATTTTTACTCAGAGCCTCCGAGTATGTCTTAGTGTGTTTATGTGTTTGATTCAGTGGTGTGGTTGAGTTATGTGAGACTGGTATTGTGGTGTGTGTAGTTGCCTTCTCCTCCTGCCTGGTCTTGCCAGTCCTGAGTTGAGAGAGCTCAGCCTCCAGTCTGGCTAAATAGCTGCATCTCTCACAAGTGTTAGTGTTACGTGGGAGGAGGAGAGGGTTGTCCGTGTACATGAGGCAATTGTAACATTGTCTCAGAATTCTCAGATTCACCAACTGGGCAGGAGAGGACGCCAGCATCTGACCCTTCGACATGCTAGAAAGAATTATGAGTTGGTATGAGACAGAAAAGTAGTGGGCTTAGCAGGAAGTGGGCACTCCTGGGGGTTTTGCTAGTGAGAGATTTGTATAATATAGGAGTGCTTGACCTGCAAAGAGAATGCTTATAAGACAAGGGATATGCTTATAAGACAAGTGCTGAGCTTTTTGAGAAGAAAAAGCTATCTGGAACAAGTGCTGCACTTTTTAGTGAAGGTGTAAACTGTTTAGGTTCCTAACAGAGCAGTTCTAAGGGAAAAATTGAAGAACAGACTTTCTGGAGCCAGAAAGAGTTTAACCTTGTTTGGCGCTGCCCGATGCTGCTCTAGTGGCAACTCCGCGCTAAAGCACGTTAAAGCGTGCTTGATAGCAGGGGCTGGAAAGAAGCAGGAATAGACCCAAAATGGACAATAAAACTACAGTTTCAAGTCAGTAACCACCTCTACGGGGGGCAGGGAAGCTGCTCAATGTTATTCACTGCCACTGATCACAGAGAGACCCTCCTTCAGCCCAAGCAAAAATGGCCTCACAGAAACTTTCAAACAGTTCAGGAACAGCAAGCCTGTAACTGAACTTTTTTAACTCTCAGAAAAGTGGGAAAAAAACAAGATTTTTTTTGTTTTTGTTTTTTACAGAGATAGCAGAGGTTCACAAGTAATATCAAGTTATAACAGTGCAGTAAATGACCCCACATAAGAGTGCTAGTGAATGTATTTGGTTTATCCCCCTCCTCACACATACACACATTTTTTTCTGTGATCATGCAGAAAGCATCTGCTTTCACCAGACAGATTGCAGTCCTCCCAAATTACTACCTTTTTATTAGGTATACTTCAATTGTTTGACTTTGATTAGATGGAAGAAATTCTGCCTACTGTATTGTTTGCAGCTTGTTTCACAAAAACAAGCATCTCTATCTCACCCTAATCTGGTGATCATTTAAATGTAGTCAGGTAACATTAAGGCAGTTACTTTCACATATAAACAAGTCCCCATCCACAGTCTAACCACTTTCTGACTGTTTGCACCTCCAGTGTTTGATTGTGATCAAGTGAATGAAATTCTCTCCATTGTAATTTATTCAGCTTCTTCGCATACAGGAACCCTAGCTACAATCATTTAACTTGATCAAGTGACAGATCTGTTGGTTTCATATACAGACTAACTCTTCCCCTTAATAAATTGCTTCCTTTTGATTTGGTATGCCTCCAAAGATTCACCATGATTATGAGACTGTTGTTCTGCCAGAAATAAAACATTTGTCTTCTTACACACAAAGTACCAAGAACATATCTCACTCCTACCTATCTACTTTTTATCTTTACGTCTGTGTAGTTGCTAGACATGTAGTCCAGAAGACTATTGAGGAGCGCATCCTTATTTCCTACTTGCTCTGTTTGGTTAAGGGACTTTGTGCAGAGTCACACAGTAAACCTACTGGGACTGAGGGACTTATAACTTGGACTTAAGAAAGCAGCTTATTAACAGCTCAGAGCCTTAATCTTATGCACTGTTGTAAACAGACAGAATATGCACCTCTCCCCCATCAGAAGATTGTTTTTAAATAGCTTGTTTTAGGTTGGGAGGAGTGCTTTCCCCTTTGTCCTTTATCCTCTCAAGGCCTTAAAGAATCTGATCTTTCTCTCTCTCTCATGGGTGGCAGCAGTGCATAGTACCATGCCTAACCTATATCTCATTATGCTATGCATCAGATTTGGAATAAAACTGTAATAGTGAATGGTTGTTTTGATATTTTTTAAGAAGCTTACTTCTATGTGGGTATTAGGTGAGAAAGTGAAAAACTAGTTAACTCGACACCTGATGTATGGCACTGCTAATTGGTACTGAAAAAAAGTCACCACCTAGTGTTAATTTGGATAAAGTATTTTGTTCTAAAGTGATAATTTGAATTGTATATACTGCTCACTATCCGCGGTGGTGGTGCTGCGGTAGCGTTGTCGCCTCACAGTAAGACGCTGTCTGGTTCGATTCTCAGCTAGAGCATCTTCTGCGTGGAGACATGTGTCAATGGGCGTACCTTCGTTGAAGGTTGTGCGTCAGGGCTGGTAACTCGGCACGTAAAAATCAACTACCAATCATTAGCGGACCGGAGTTCCACTGTAGCGACCCCTAACCGGGAAAAGCCGAAAGACACAAACAAATACTGTTCACTATGTACTGCTTAAAACAAAAGTGTTTCCTGCTTTTTGTGTGTATCTTACAGTACACTTTTTCTTCTCTAATGAAATGCTCAATTTACATATTGATACGTTTCAATGGGTCATATGTATGATGGACAACATAAGAAATAATAAAATATTCTTTATGTGTAACAGAAAAGTCACCTGCTTGTGAACGAATAAATAAGATAAAACTAAGCACAGAAATGATTGTTTTAAAGAAAAATATTTAGTGTTTGAAGTTCTCCGTTTTTTTGTTAAACAGAAATAAGGATGCAATGAATCAGATGGCTGTAGGTCCATTGAAGAATGCAGAGTCAAATGGTACCAGTTTTCTTCAGGAGGTAACGTACAGTCTTTGGTGATTGATTGCTTTCTCAGAATTCTGCATCTGTATTACCCTGAAACTTAACATCCTGATGCAGCATAAGAAATGAAAACAAAAACAATTGGCAACTTCATGCAGCATTTCTGACACGTTGTGCAATTCAGGCTCAACTTATGGTGCTTCCATTTTATGAGTATATATTCACGTAAAACTCATTGTAATTAGTGGCATTCGACTTTGTACTGATACTTTTCTCTAGGTGGCATATTTTTTTAGTAAGCCTTACTATTAGAGATGACTAGAAGGACAGAATGCTCAGGTGAGGAATTATGCAGTGGACAGTTTGCTGATTTTATTACTATGTCAGCAACTTAAGTTTCTGTTTCCTCACTCCTGTGACTGTTTGCTAAGTGTAAGTTATTGACTGTATCAAGCTGTGCAGATTTTCTGTTGCTCAGTTTGCAGCTGACTGCAGTGTTGAGATGAAGGCAGCACCATTCACTGCCATGTGTACATGGGTGTTCTTATTTTTAGCATTTTAGGTAGTGAATCAAATTATGAGTTGGATGTTTGCTCATGGAAGTAAGCAGAACAACCCAAGGAGGCTGGTGGTGGACGAGAAGGTTCAAGTGAAGTGACTGATTTAGGGTTGCAGCAGGTATCTTGGGAATGGTATGTACAATCCCTCCATGTAGATAACATACAAGTGTGTAGTGGGATTGAGTAATCAGATGCTGAAAAGCTGTGTTTTGAGGTTTTATTTTTTTTCTTTGTATTCTTTTACTTTTGACTTCCAAGATGGTTGCACATTGAGTAACAACTTAGTTCTAGCTCTCCCAGTGTGAAAACAGAAACTTAGAAGAGAAAGCCAGTGAACATAGATTTCTGGGTAAATTTCAGTAACTGGCTAGTAAGTGCATTGCCTGGATGCCAGGAAAAAAGAAATACAAAGGACCTAAAGGAAAATCAGCTACAAAAGGCGACAAAAAACACTGACTAGGAAAAGTACTGTAGCTGTTCAGCAAAAAGCAGTGTAAGCTCGACATGAATTTCAGTAATCTAGAGGAAAGCATAAGGCGGCTGTACACAGACTTGACTAAAATAAATGAAACACTGATAAGAGTATATCAGCTCAAATAATAAAAGGCTGGAAAAATGGAAGAAGCTTTAAACAGATATTCAGATAAGGTGATAAAACTGTAAAACTCAGAGTTTGAAATGAAGAAAAGGCTGGCTGAATACGAGAATGCTCAAGAAGAGATGTTTAAAAAAAATAATGGAATTAAAGGACAGAGCACATATGGTATACCTGAGATTTTCTGCTGTACCTGAGAAGCTGGAAGGAGCAGACTGAATTAATTTTATGAAAGCACAAACAAGCAAATGAACTGGTATTCCACAGTAGAATTTATTTGAAAGTGCACATTATATGTATGGTCCAAACCTGGCTGTGAGAAAACCTAGACCTTTATTAGTAAAGATGCAATCTTAGCAGCAGAAGGAGTTAATTCTGACAAAACTGTGGCAGAAGGACAAAATATTAAAAGTGGGAGACAGCAGAGTTTGTGGAGAATGACTACTCGCTGTACACCAGGCAGAAGAGGAGTACATTTATCCCATTATTCAGGGAATGTAGAGAAGTAGGCATGAGATTCAAGCTGCTATATCCAGATAGCTTCAAAATATTTTTCACTGGAGGAAAACATAATTTTATGATGAAGTACATGCTAAGGAAGAAATACATAAGTTTGTCCAACAAAAAGTGAGCTGCAAACAAAAGGAGATTCTGCTTCTTGTTCTTCTGGTAATAAAACCCACATAGAGATTTGCCAGTGAAACCTTTTACGTTCCAATGGAAAATGCTTGAGAGAGGGGAAAAAAGCTGAAGAGTTGACTAAAAGAATCAAAAGTACTTTGGAAATGAAGCAGAGACAGAGTTTGGGAGAAGGACATGAACGGGAATTGAACAAGAAAATCTGGAAATATTGGACTTTCTTGGACTTTGTTAAACTTGTAGAGAGCTCTAAATCCTATGCCCTACTTCATGTCATTAATGTTTAGAGAATAAAATTAATAACTTGGAAATTGACAAATGTGGGATTGCAAAGAAATAATTACTTTAGTGAAACATGACAGAACAAGAAATCTGGAAATATTTGACTTTTTTGTACTTTGTTAAACTTGTAGGGGACTCTAAAGACTCTAAAGCATATGAATTACTTCATGTCATTAATGTTCAGAGAAATACTCGGGAGGGGAAGAGGAAGGAGAAAGTTAACTGTTAAGTAAAACAATTTTTTTCTTAATAGTACTGTTTAAATGGTGCATGATTTTCTTCATGTTAGAACGTTTTTCAGTTATTTTTAAGTGTATTTGGGTTTCTAATGTAAATAAGAGGTGCTCCTTTTTTTCTTTTTGCCTTCTCTCTTTCTCCTTGTTCAGTTTTAAGAAATGTAGACCCTGCATTGTAAAAAGGAAAAAAAAAAAGATCTGGTTACAAGAGCATGACAAAAGATAAATTAGTGTGCTTTTTTAGTGTGCAATTTCTTTCAATATGGGAATGACTGAGTTAAGGCCTTTAGCTTTATTTAGTAACAAGTTTTATGAGAAAAGAAGTAAATAAAACAGAATATTGAATACAACTTTTTTTTCTAGTAAACAGTTTTGCATTTGGTTCTTATGTCTTTAGCAGACAATCTGATAAAGAGAAATGGCTTGGAGAAACTCTTTTCTGAAAGCCTTCAAGCATTTTCCTAGCTGAGAGAGCTACAAAGATATGAGAAAACCAGACAACACTTAATAGAACAACAGGCTATACCATGCGTCTTAGCATGGATAACCTTTCTTTTAGATTAGCTCAAGTCTATGTTTATGTGGCTTTCAGTTTGGAACATTTATTCCTATTAGGAGAGTAAACCTTCAGTATTTGAAGATGTATATAGTTTTCTGTTTTATTATTAAGTTAATAGGTTTTGGGGGTGTGATAAACTGATGGGCTCTCAGCCCAGCTAGACAGAATGTTGTAAATAATTTGATGGCATTGTACATATTAATATGATCCACAGGCTTATTTCACAAATGTAAGAAAACTGTGTTATGTGCTGAGCTTCAAATATGTAACCACAGTGCACCCAACTTGGAAGACAGCTGATAAATAAATAACTTTATGACTGTGTGTGGTCTCAAGCTAGGGGACAGGATGTCTGCAGCTGGAAATTCTGTTGTCTTAAGACAAAGATAATTACTAGGTTTCACATGTAAAGTGTCATTTATTGCTGTGACTTCCCAGCAGCTGCAGATCACAACAAAATATTAAATTTTAAGTTCAGTTAGCCTGGGAACTAAATCAGAATTGACAAGAATGATGTAGTCTGAAATGACTCAGCAGTAATATGTATTATCAATTTAAGGAATATCTCAGAAAGAAAGAAGTGCATTTTGTATTTTGTTCTGAAGCTGACAACAACTCACCAGCACTTAGCCTTCTAAGTAGGATTTAGAGCTTAGTATTTCTCTTAGAGATAGGAATATAGCCATATTAGTGTAGATGTTTTCTGTATTTTTGAGAGACTATCCTACAATGTTGTTTTAAAGCATTTCCTGTGATTTCTGAACTCTCTATTGTCATTGTGTTGAATTAATGAGTATTGTCTTGTGTTTTTATTATTATTAAATATTTTTAAACCTTTTAACTGTGGCTGTTTTGTTTTTAGCATACTTGCATGCATTTGTTGATACTGTTCAAGCCACTCCAGTAGCCTTGCTGTTTGTCACACTTACCAATTGGATAATAACACTGCACAGTAGAATTGGACACCCTTTGGTAAGGGCCTTTATAGTAGCTGGTAAGTAGTGGTTGGTGGCAGGTGGAACTACCTTATAGTCTGGGCAGAAGGGGGCATAGCTAGTGAACCTCTGCCAGCCTTCACCAGGAGTGTCTGCATATGAATCAGATCTCAAAGTGTGTGTGTGTGTGTGTGTGTGTGTGTGTGTGTGTGTGTGTGTGTGTGTGTGTGTGTGTGTGTCATTTACTTGGGCAGGGCCACGAAACACTGGTTGGACAGAGAGGGTGCTGGAGATTTTGGCTTGACCACTAGGCTGAGTTCTGAACCCTGCAGTTGTGCCAGTGGGGAGTCTTGTAGGGGATCTGGAGAGAAAGGGAGAAACCAGCCCCAGACTGACTGTGATCTCTGTATGCTCTTAAGGGAAATTGTACTTTACTGTGTGTGTACTTGTTATCCTCACAATGTGGACGCCCCTTACTGGTGTTAGTGGGGAGGATTGAGGCTCCTTGATTACTGGGCCAGTGCACGGGCATCACATATTAATTGGCAGTGGTGGGATATCCACATCAAATATTAATTAGTTGATAGTGGTGAGTTAGCCACATCACATATGAATTGGCTTATAGTGGTGTGGATAATGAATTCCTATAGCTTGTGTACATTGATCACTGAAGGTGTTTTTGTACTATAAATCAGCCGTGCAGTGAACATTCAGAGTTCAGATCACAATTGTTTTATTTATTTTGTTAGCTTAGATAGTCAGGGTGAGCAGGCAAGCATGTCAGTAGAGGAGTATGGCAAGCTGACAAGGAACCAGTTGGCTGAGATGTGCCAGGCTAAAGGACAGGTGCATGAAAACCTGACTAAGACAGACATGATTGCAGCTTGGATCACAGCTGCATCTGAGAATAGTAACCAGGAAGATGATCAGACTGGCCATGGAGATGTACAACACTCAGAGAATGGACAGCTCAACCTTTCTATAGAGGACTTAAAAATCCATCTGGAGCTAAAGAGACTTGAGTTGGAGGCAGCAGCATGACTGAGGCATCTATAGAGATTAAGGAAAATGAGAAACTGCTACACCTGGAAGCTGAGGAGAAGGAGAGGCAGGCAGAGGCAACATGAAAAGGAGTTGCTGACTCCTTGCCAGAGTCATGGAGGTAGTGGGGAAGGGAGTAACTGAACCCCAGAAGCAACTAAGGTCAGTAAATTACTTCCACAATTTACAGAGGGAGATCATTTTGATAGTTTCATTCATATGTTTGAGAGGGTATGTAAACAGTATAATGTGGACCAATAGCTCTGGCTGGTTATGGTTCCTGAGCCCCCTACTCCAAGGTAAAGCTGTAACTGTTTTGTCCAAACTTTCTGAAAATGACTTTTTAAATTATAATACAGTGAAGAATTGTTTGCTAGAATTTTTTAAGCTAACACCTGAAGCTTATAGGAAAACATTTTGTGAGCATAAGACATAAGCCAGGTGGAAGTGTATGTGAATATTTTGCTGAACTAAGCACGTATTTTCATAGGTGGGTGAGTGGATCTCAGGTCACCACTTTTGAAGGGCTGTCAGACCTTTTGGTGATGGAACAAGCCCTTAGTACTTTGCCTGAAGACATGAGGATCTGGTTAGCTGATAGGCAATGCTCTACTGCAGATGGGTTGGGGAAGAAGGGAGACCTATAACCAGCAAGCACGGCATCCCTGCACAGGAAAGGGACCCCCAGTGCTGCTCATGGGTATAAGGGAACCCATGGTGGACAGCCAAGACTGCCCCAACAGAATCTGACAGTAGCAGGGAAAGCCACTAGTCCAGGTACACATCCAGGACCTAGGGTTAAATGTTTTGAATGCAGCCAGTGGGGCCATGTAACATTTAGATGTCCACAGAGGCAAGGGGGGGAAACAAAAGGTGGGAGAGCCAGTAAGTGGGAAAGATAAAATGCCAGTATTAGGTTGCCTTGAGACAACAGGGGTACCAAACTACCATCCTGCAGATGTCCTGATAGGGAAGGATTTTGATAAGGCAGTACTGTGTGTTGATGCAGTTACACACAGTCAGACTTGGAGACAAACATGTGTGTCTGGTAGCCTGGGGAGACCCAGTCAGACTGCATACTTACAGCCAGGACTGGTGAGGTGGGTATTGATGTTCTCTTGGACAGAGTGACTGCAAAGGTAGAGGTGAGTAGTAGTACCCAGGCTGACAGTGAGGCACTGCTGTCAGAGGATGCCAGACTTCCTGTGGAAGGGGAGCTGGGAAGGGTTACAAAGAGAGAGTTGAGACAGGCTCAGCTCTCAGACCCTATATTACAAGGCCTGAGAGGGGTAGCTAGTGAGGCACCTGATTTTCAAGGGAAGGGGGATTCCATATACTGGGACAAAGGGTTACTGTACAGAGAGTGGACCCCTGAGGGAGGGCTAGAGTGTGAGAGGATACAGCAGTTGGTAGTGTCTAGAGCCTACCATCTGGCAGTTCTAGCCGTAGCTCATGATATTCCCTTTGCAGGTCATATGGGCATAAAACATACAAAGAGACGTATTATGCAGAAGTTTTATTGGCCTGAGATTTCCAGAGATGTAACAGGGTACTGCATGACCTGTGAGCAGTGACAAAAGGTAGGCAAGGCAGGAGACAAGGTGAAAGCACCTTTGATGCCTTTGCCTGTGATTGAGGAGTCATTTCAGAGGGTAGCAGCAGATATTGTGGAGCCTCTGAGTACCCCAAGTTCCACAGGGAAAAAGTATATCCTAGTGGTAGTAGATTATGCTACAAGATATCCTGAGGCAGTGGCATTGTCCTCCATTGAGGCAGAAAAGGTGGAAAATGCTTTGTTAGAGATTTTCAGCAGATTAGGTTTCCCAAAAGAAATACTGACTGACAGAGGTGCCAATTTCATGTCAGACCTGCTGGCTTGTCTGTGGAAGTACTGTGGGGTGAAGCACCTAAAGACCACCCGTACCATCCCTAGACTAATGGTCTTGTTGACAGGTTAAACCCTACACTCAAATCCTTGCTGTGGGCTTTTGCAGACCAGTTTGAGGGAGTGGGACAAATATTTGCCCCATCTGTTGTTTGCTTACAGAGAGGTTCCGCAGGAATCCACAGGTTTTTCACCCTTTGAGTTGTTGTATGGGCATAGGGTGAGGGGGCCCCTAGACTTTATTCGTGGTAAGTGGGAGGGTAAGTGTGAATCCCACAAGGAGTCTGTTGTGGCATATGTCTTAAACCTCAGGACAAGGCTCAGGGAATGCATGGGCTTGGCCCAGGGGAACCTGGCAGAAGCCCAACAGCATACAAAGGTCTGGTATGACAGGAATGCTCGAGCTACAGAGTATGCTGTATGGCAGCAGGTAATGGTTCTCATTCCTGTCAGACACAACAAGCTGCAAGCAGCTTAGGAGGGACCCTAGAAGGTGGTAAGGAAGGTCAGTGATGTTAACTACATGGTAGAATTTTTAGGCAGGAAGCAGGGGCACAAATTGTACCATGTTGACATGATGAAACCTTACCATGATAGGGAGGCCCTTGTACTAAGTGTTTGCAGTGGATTGCAGGAAGAGTCTGAGGAAGATCTGGTGACTAAATCTCAGTGAGGCTCGGACTGACACCTCAGTGGAAGGGGTAGCAAAGTCCCAGCAGCTATCTCCTACCCAGGTTTGAGAAATCGAAGCAGTGTTACAGGAGTTTGGGGACATGTTCACTGGTAAACCAGGGTGCATCCATCTGGTGCAGCACCAGGTAAATATAGGACCCCAAAGGCCTATTAGGCAGGCTCCTTATAGAGTGCCTGAGAGCGTCAACCAGACTCTGGGAGGAGATTCAGGAAATGTGGAACTAGGAGTAATTCTGGAGTCCAACAGTCTCCTGGCCTCCCCAGCGGTGCTGGTACCAAAGAAGGATGGCAGCACCAGGTTCTGTGTGGACTACAGGAAATTAAATAGTCACACAGAGTCAGATGCTTACCACATGCCTAGGACAGATGAATCCCTAGAGCAGCTGGGTGGGGCTAAGTATCTTACCACCAATGATCTTATGAAGGCTACTGGCAGGTGCCCTTGACTCCCAGTGCTAGAGAGAGGTCAGCCTTTGTGACTCCTTTTGGCTTGTATGAGTTCACAAAGATGCCCTTTGGGATGAAAAATGCCCCGGCAACTTTCCAGAGGCTGGTAGATCATATCCTAGCAGGGGATTTTGCCCTTGCTTACCTAGGTGATATTGCCATCTACAGCCATTTCTGGCAAGAGCACCTTCAGCATGTCAAGGGGGTTCCGGTGCAGACTACAGAGGGCAGAGTTGGCCGTTAATCCCAGCAAATGTCAGGTGGGTATGGCAGAGGTCTCCTACCTGGGACATAGAGTGGGGAGTCTTAAGATCAGGCCACCACCTGCCACAGTGTAAGCCATTCAGGCATGGCCTGGGCCTGTACTTCTTACCAAAAAGCAGGTGAGGGCATTCTTAGGGACAGCAGGGTACTACAGAAAGTTCGTCCCCAGTTATAGTACCATAGCTGCTCCCCTTACAGACCTGACAAGGAAAAACAGGCCAGATAAGATAGTGTGGACCACCGCATGTGAGTAGCTTAAAGAAGCCTTGGGAAGGACCCCCTTGTTAGCCAGTCCAGATTACAGCAAAAATGTGTTGTGCAGGTGGATGCTATGAACCATGGGGTGGGGGGTGTACTTAGCCAGATTTTTTTCAGAGGGAGAAGAGCACTCAGTGGTTTATTTCAATCGTAGGGTCCAAGCCAGGGAGGAATGCTATGCAGCTGTAGAAAACAAATATTTAGCCATAATGTGGACACTGCAGAAACGCCAGCCTTATCTGTATGGAAGGAAATTCACTGTAGTTACTTATCACAATCCCCTAACTTGGTTAGATTGAGCCAGCCATCAAAATGCCAAGTTACAGAGCCTAGGGTTGCAAGCATATGATATGTCAGTGCAGCACCTCAGTGGGATTAGCAATGCCAATGCAGATGGGCTTTCAAGACAGGGAATGGGGTAAGGTATATCCGGATAGACTCAACCCTCTCATGCAATGTTTCGGGTGGGATGTGATAAACTGAGGGGCTGACAGCCCAGCTAGATAGAATTTTGTAAATAATTTTATGTCATTATAAATATTAATATGATCCACAGGCTTGTTTCACAAATGTAAGAAAACTGTGTTATGTGATGAGATTCAAAAATGTAACTAAAGTGAACCCTATTGGAAGAAATCTGTTAAGTAAATAATTTTATAACTGTGTGTGATCTCAGGCTAGTAGACAGGATGTCTGCAGCTGGAAATTCTTTCTGTTGTCTTAAGAAAGAGATAATAACTAGGTTTCACATGTAAAGCGTCTTTTATTGCTGTGACGTCCTGGCAGCTGCAGATCACAAAGAAATATTACATTTTGAGTTCTGTTAGCCTGGGGGCTAAATCAGAAGTGACAAGAATGATGTAACCTGAAATGACTCGGCAGTAATGTGTATTATCAATTTAAGGACTATCTCAGAAAGAAAGAAGTGCATTTTGTATTTTGTTCTGAAGCTGACAACTCATCAGCAGTTTGCCTTGTAAGTGGGATTTAGATCTTAGTATTTCTCTTAAAGGTCGATAGGAATATAGCCAGATTAGTGCAGATGTTTTTTATGTGAGACTATCCTGCAATGTTGTTTTAAAGTATTTCCTGTGATTTCTGAAATCTCTGTTGTCACTGTGTTGAATTAATGAATATTGTCTCGTATTTTTATTTATTATTAAATATTTTAAACATTTTAGCCATGGCTGTTTTGTGAAGAGATATTTAAGCTCTTCGGATACTTGCATGTATTTGGTGATACTGTACAAGCCACTCCGATAGCCTTGCTGTTCATCACACTTACCAGTTGGATAATAATAACATTGCACAGTAGAATTGGACACCCTTTGGTAAGGGCCTTTATAGTAGCTTATAAGTAATGGTTGGTGGCGGTCAGTACTACCATATAGTCTGGGCAGAAGGGGACATACTTAGTGAACCTGTGCCAGCCTTCCCTAGGGGTGTCTGTGTGTTTGTATATGAATGACATCTCAAAGTGTGTGTGTGTGTGTGTGTGTGTGTGTGTGTGTGTGTGTGTGTGTGTGTGTGTGTGTGTGTGTGTGTGTGTGTGTCAGCTACTTGGGCAAGGACATGAAGCACTGGCTGGACAGAGGGTGCTGGAGGTTTTGGCTTGACCACTCGGCTGAGTTCTGAACCCTGTAGCTGTGCCAGTGTGAAGTCTTATTGGGGATCTGGAAAGAAAGGGAGAAACCAGCCCCAGGCTGATTGTGATCTCTGTGTGCTCTTAAGGGAAATTGTACTTGACTGTGTGTGTACTTGTTATCCTCCCAATGTGAATGCCCCTCACTGGTGTTAGTGGTGAGGATTGAGGCTCCTTGATTTCTGGGCCAGTGCATGGGCATCATGGGGGTGTTGAGTGTGTGTATGTGTGTATAATTTTGTTTGAGGGGTTTCAATAAAATAAAATGTTCAGTAAGATGTGACATAGGCTCAAAGAGAGATGACAACAATGGTGTAAAAGATTAACCTGCCAGACAGTACATGCACGTAACAGAAAAGCTGAAACTAGACATTTAGTAAAAAAGCTGATATGACGTTGTCAATTTTCATGTTATCCTCAATTGATGGGTTTGGTCCTGATCCCTTGGAACTGACTCAGCCGCTTGCTAAAGCTCATGGCAACCAAAAACTTTTGAGCTTCCCCTTTACCCATAATGCAACAATTATCTCAGATCTTTTTTGCCGATTTCAGCTTCAGGCGTGGTTGTGCCTTACTCTCGAGCTTACAAACAAATACATGATATTTTTTAGCCTTTTTCTGTTTTAAATTCCCCCTGTTATAAAATCTTTATCTGTACTACCCATCACACTTTTTGCTAGTCTTTTCTGTTTCTGATTTAGTGCTTCTTGTACTCTTAGATACTGCTGTTAGTATCTCTTCCTCTACCTATTGGTAGCCCCCTTAAATACCATTGTTGGTATTTCCTTCCTTTTTCCTTCTCTTTGCCTTTCAAAAAATATAAGTTTCTATCTTACAGTGTGTTTTTGTGTGGTTATTGCTGTGGGTATTGAACTCTTTGAGTGCATGTGTTTTGTGTTGCGTTCTTTCCTGCTTCCATGGTGGACAAAATAAAGAAAAGAGAAAGCCCCTTCTGGCTTCAAGAGACAAATTGTGCACATATGATACCATTCTCTGGGACAGCACTCCCTTTATGTTTTTTGTTTGAGATCATTACATCTCCAGGAGGATTGCTCCATCTGACATGCCTTTAGCCATTAAGTACTGATGGAGAGGAAAAATAAGTTTATATTAAAAAGTTTGCTGCCCTGTTCTTTCAGAAAGCCAATTTCTGGGTCACCATCTAATGAATCTCACAAGCTTAAGTCAAAATCTTCTGTGTCCAGTCCTGCTTCTTCCTCATCAAAATTGGCGGAAGCTAGGAAATAGAGTTCCTTAGTGCCGATACCTTCATCGGCACCGAGCAGGAAAAAGTCTTAAGTTGTTTTTTTTATGAACTACATCAGAACCAAGTACTAAGCCTTTGGCAATGACATTCTGTCGGCATCAACCTTGGACAAGAATATGTCATCTACACTATCTACATTAGCGCTGACCAGGGAATTAACCAAAGAATTCATTGCATTACCCAGGTCTAGATATTCCCTGTCTGTTGATCTGATCCCAGGTAGACTGTTATCCCTTTTTCTTTATCAACCAACATCACCTTCAGCAAAATCTACCCATTCCTCCAGAAGCTTTACTGAAGAAGAGCTGGAGAGCATGTTGAGAAAGGTTCTCTCGGCACAAGGAGTCACTGGGACTACTAGGCCTCCTACCCCATCGGGTCAGGGACCTTCTGCTTCCACCCCTCCAAGCAGCTTTCCTCCTCTGACGTCTACTGCAAGTTAAGAGACCTTGGTTCTGAGTTGTCTTGCACTAACACCCTCAGCACCAAAGTGGTCCTCTTCTTCATCAGCAGTTGTGACTCTGAGTTCTTTAGCTCGGTCAGAACTGGAGACCTCCTGGAGCCATACCTGTCCTGCCAGTTCTGAGCAGTTTGATTTGACCCAAGTTTTTTTGGAGTCGTTTCTCCTGCTGGTAGCCTCAGCACTGACCAGCTTGGCCCCGGCGTATGCTTCGGGAGACGTCTGCCTTGGTTGAAGGGTAACTGCGGTACCAACCACTGTTCCTTCGGGTCTGGACTCCCAACCATGGGTGGATTAGCTTTTGAAGCAATGGCGAGAGCCTGTTTACTCCAAGACATCAGTCTGTCCTTCCCCCTTGGAAGAACCTGCCAAGTCACTGCTTGTCCCAGAGCCTCACTCGCTTCCTCCAGCTGGACAGAGGTTGTCAAGCTTCAGGGAACCCCACATTTGGGAACATCATCTTCCGACACCTCCCCAGAGCTTCCTGCTGAGGAGGTTCCTCAGAAAAAGAAGTCTAAGAGGAAACATGTTGATTCCCCTGAAGAATCCTAGACTGAAGGCACAGATTTCGAGGAGAGCAAGGGTCCACACGATCACCTTCTGAAGATGTATCTCCTTTGGTGACATCCTGGAAATTTTGAAACAGAGAGGTGGTTGGCAGTCCAGCTATACTACTTTGGAGGAATCTGTGTACCTGCAGGCCTTTGGCACCTGACCATCTACTTCCTGGGTAACTCCGTCCCACTGATGAGCTCATTAAGTTGACCTTAATGGAAGACCCCCAACACTATTGAGCCAATACCCCAGAGACCAGACAAAATTATTACTGCACCCTTAGATAAACCCTTCTGGACCAAGGGCTTACTGGTAGATGCCCTGGACTTGGCAGCAGTCAGCAAAAAGGAACTGGCAAATGAAAAGTTCCACTATTCATCTTCCTAACAGGGAGTCCAGAATGATGGATGGAATTGGGAAGTGAATTTATGCTTCATCGACATTTTCTTTATGCTCTTTGAATTACCTGGCACATTTTACGAGATTGCAGAGGGATCTGAGTAAAGAACCTTTAGACACCCTCTCAGGAGCTGTTTCTGACAAGGTTCAGGACTCAGTAACTTCTCATCCACCCTGACTTCCATTTCCAGTTCTTCTACGAGGCTCATTTCTCATGCAGCCAAAGGGATGACAGGAGCCATCAGTTCAGGAGTAACCTTAAGGAGACATGCCTGGATGCGTTTGTGAGACTTAGCAGAATGCTTCAAGTCTATGTTCATCAGTTCTCCCTTTGTCAGCACTTCCTTGTTTGGGCTCAAAGTAAAAGACACACTCACTAGGTGTGAGAAGGACGGAAAGATGCTTTCTGCAATGAGCGTATGTTTTTCCACTCCTCAGAGATGTTTTTCAAGGAACCAGCGCAATGGTGGAAAAATGTGGTTCAAGAAGACCCAAGGCTCCTTTCCTGACAGATATAATGACAGCTCCCCCAGGGGCAGAGGGGGGAGCTCCAAGTGACTCCTTCTTTGGTAAACCTTTCCAGCGCTCCTGAATGAGGTCTGAGTGCCCTCCTCTGGAGGTAGTACAGGTTGTTTTTCCCTGCACCAGAGAGCCTGGCTACAGATAACTTCTGAAAATGGGTGTAGAGAGTTATATCCAGAGTTTATATTATTTACTTTTCACTAACCTCATCCTCTTACAAAAAATCCTGGATGTTTCTCCCAGTCAAAAGGAACAAACAGCACTAGAAATACTAGAGCTGCTAGAAAAGTAAGTCATCCAAATTATCCCCTCAAAACACAGACCAGATAGGATCTGGAATTTGCTCAAGGTTCGTTATAGTGCCAAAAAAAATGGTTTAGAGATTTATTCTAGATCTCAGCAAACTAAGCAAATCTGTCCGTCAAACCAAAGTCTGGATGGTCACGATTCAGTCCATTCTTCTATTTCTGGAAAAGGATGACTGGATGTGCTGCATAGACCTCCAGGATGTGTACTATCACATAAAAATGCACAGGCGATCCAGGAGGTTCTTATGCTTCTGACTGGGAGCCAGTCACTACCAATTCAGAGTACTGCCCTTTGGTCTCATCACAGCTGCAAGGGTGTTCAAATGCATGGCAGTAGTAGCAGCTCACTTGAAACTGCACAAATTCCAAGTGTTTCCATACCTTGACTACTGGCTCATAACTGCCACGACCAGGCATCAACTTGTAGAAGCCAGAGAAAAGGTTCTTCAAATGTGCTTCTCTTTGAAAATAACTGTCAACTATGAAAAATGTCACTTAAAGCCAACCCAGATCATAGAATTCATAAGTTCCATTTTAAACACAAGAACCACCATAGCTTCTCTTCCTGAACAAAGATTGCGGACAATTCATAGGCAAGTTTTGAGCATGGTAGCAAGAACAAAGTGCCAGCGAAACTAGTTCTCTGAACATTGGGTTCCAAGGCAGCATCAGTAACTCTTATACCCCCCAGCCCAAGCCACAGTGACCATGGATGCCTCCTTGCTGATGTGGGGGAGGGTCATTGCAGTGGAAGGACAGTCCAGGGCACTTGATGTCCAGTACAGGCTTTAACCATCAGTGTTCTAGAAATGAGGCAGTACTCTTAGCATTACAAGCCTTTCAGGATGCTCACCCCTCCAGAACAATTGTGATTCAAACAGACATGTCAGTAGTCTGGTATATCAACATTCAAGGAGGAACCAGATCTTATCCACTATGTCAAGAAGCCGTGAGAGTGTGGGAATGGGCAATCTCCTCAAACTGCTTTCTAATAGCAACAGATTTCCAGGGAAGCCCAGTGTGATAGTGGACAAGTGACACAGGTCACTTCTACATGACGAGTGTGTCTGAGAGAATTTTTTTGATCATGGGGCCATCCTTGCTGCGATCTGTTTGTGTCTTCCCTAAGCAACAAATGCAGCAGCTATTTTGCCCTAATCCCCCCAATGGGGGAAGCCCTGAGGAGCGCTGTTCTTCACAGTTGGCCCCCTGGTCTCCTTTATGCCATTCCACCAATACCGTTGATTCCCAAATTTCTATAGAAAGCCATCAGGTTGAAGATCAAAGTCATCCTCATATCCCCCTTTTGGCCTCAACAGATTTGGTTCCCCTTCCTTTGGCCTTAGCTAATCAAACTTGTATACTGGATCCAATTCCAGATCTCCTGTCCCACCCAACAGGCATGGTCCATCCTGACATTCACAATCTCAAGCTGACAGCTTGGTATCTCCACTTCCAGTAGTAGCCAGACAACCTATGGTCTCTTCTCTTGTTTGACACATTCTGCTATTGTCTCATAAGCCTTCCACACAAAGTCTGTATTATAATAAATGGAAGAAGTTTGTATATTGCACTCTGGAGAATGACACTGAACCTTTTTCAGCCCCAGTTCATGAATCCTCAAGTTTTTGGCATTGCTTTTTGATAGTGGAGCCTCTCCCTCCACCATCAAGATTCAACTAACAGCCATCTCCAACTTCCATATTGGATTCAAAGACTCTTCTGTGTCCTTTCACAAACTCTTTAAGTCTTTCGTGAAGGGTATTCTTCTGTTACGACCTCCCTTCAAAGACCCTACTTCATCATAGGATTTCAACTCGGTATTAAAAGCAATCAATAAACAACCGTTTGAACCTGCCCACACTTGTTATATTAAGTTCCTTTCCTGGAAGACTATACTGTTAGTTGTGCTCACTTCTGTCAGAAGAATTTCAAAGATTCAGGCCCTATCATCTAAACCTCCATATCTAGTCTTTCTTAAGGACAGGGTTTCACTTAGACTCAACCCTTCATTCCTCCAAAAGTGGTTTCTGGGAACATCATCAGTTAGTGTATAAACTTGCCAGTTTTCTTCCCCAGCTATTCTAATAAAGGAGAGTATTGTTTGCATTCTTTAGATGTATATTAACAGTTGTGTTTCTACCTACACAGGACAAAAGACTTCAGAAAATCAGACCAGCTTTTTATCTCCTGCTGACACACCAAATTGGGACAAGCTGTATCCAAAGTCACTTTAGTAAAATGGCTGGCTTACTGAAATAACTTTACATATTCCAAATTCATAGTTACTCTCTGAAAACTCACGAAGGCTCATTCCACAAGAGCAATAGCTACATCAACTGTTTTTCAGGCTGGAGCATCCATGGATGACATATGTGCAACAACAACATAGGCTAAGCCGCATACCTTTATTACTCATTACAAATTGGATATGGTCTCCAGGTGTAGAGCATCATTTTCTTCAGTGTTGCTTTGTCTGTCCAGGAAATAAGGTAGCTGGGAACTCTGTCCCATCCTTTGAGGATAACATGAAAATTGACAACTTCAGATAGAAAAGTTATGTACTCACCATAACGTTCCATCTCAGTTGTAGATTTTCATGTATCCTTAACTTTCCACCCTCCAACCCCCTACCTAATTTTTTTTTTTGGAAGAACGGGGGATTTCTACCTTGTCACATTCTGGCTGATTATTTTAAATGGTTACTGACCCGATCCCTGTTGGAAATGTAACATTTTTCCTTCCTCCTCTTCTTCTGCTTATTCTGTCAGCAAACTAGATCTGAGGTAATGAAACTGTTGCTTTATGGGTAAAAAGAGAAGCTTGAGAGTTTTTGGTTTCCATAAGCTTTACCAAGCAACAGAGTTGGTTCTGAGGTATCAGAATCAAATTCATTCGTTGAGGTTACATGAAAATCGACAACTCAGATGGAATGTTACAGTGAGTACATAACTTTTTTATACATAAAAGGTGGGCATAATAGTCTCACAATAATATGATCCTTTCTGTAACGTCTTTAAACGCTAATGGTCTCACAGATACAAAAAAGAAAGAGTAGTGAACTATATTAAAAATGTAGAGTGCAGATTGCTATGCTATAGGAGACACACTTGGAAAGAAATGAACATGTGCATTTGTTAAAGAAAGGTTTACCGGATGGTTATTCAGCAGAATACCTGGGGCAAAGGAAGAGTGGAGTACTTATATTAATTGCAAGAGGAGCTCCAGTAGCACAGAAGAGGATAAAAAATAAAATAATGGTAGATTTGTAGTACTGAGAAGAATTACACTGGCATCTATTTATATTCCACTGAAAATTGCTGTAATGGAGCTTAAGAAAATTCTGGGATAAATAGTCAGCTTTTAGCAAGGAATATTACTTATAGGTGGGGACTGGAATTTGCTTTGCAATAGTGAAGATGTGTCTGGGGGACCCAGAAGAGAAAATATAACAAAGGAAGGCAGATTATTAAAGAAATTTATGAAAATGTTTGGCATAGAAGATATGAATTCAGTACTAGGTGTTCAGAGTGAATTTACATATTATTCCCCAAGATACAAAAACTGGGTTAGGCTAGACAGAATTTACATTTCTCAGGAACATGTGCATTTAATTGAAGGTCTTGATATGCACCTAGATCATGTGGCAATAGTAACTAAAATAAAAACACATGGTAATGAAATAGAAATGAGACACTAGCACTTCCCCACCTATGTGTTCAAAAGAAAGGAATTTAAGGAATGGGTAGTGGAAATTATTCATGAGCTATTAGAGAAGACAGAAATTTCTTCTGAAAATATAGCTAGGGAGTGGGATAAAATTATAGAAGTTTAAAAATAGGGTGGAAATAAAAGAAAGGGAGATACTGTTAAGAAGTAAAAAGAGTTATTTAGAGGGACTGCCAAATGTTAAAATATTTCAAAATAGGGAGAATCTCACAGAACAAGAAGAGGAGCAACTGCAGAATGCTAAACAGAAAATAAGGGATTACCCTGATAACATGCATGAGTTTAGAAAGACAGCTGTTAAGCAACTGTTTTTTGATAATAACTCTAAAGCACAAAAACTTTTAGCACAATGACTCAGGCAAAATAAAGTAGTAAGGTCTGTCACCAAGCTTAGGAAGCCTATAATTAGGAAGATAACAAGGGATCCTGTAGAAGTATTAGAAATATTTCTGAAATTCTATGAATGTCTGTATAAAGCAGAGAAATGTGGAAATCAAGAAAAGGTACAAATGGAAATGTTTATGGAAGAATTAAATATGCCAAAGTTAGAGGTAGATGACGCTCAATTACTAACAGGATAGGAAGGGTTGAGGTAAAAATGGCTATGTATAACCAATCTACAGGAAAGTTCCCAGCAATAGATGGTATTCCTGTGGAAGTTTGGAAGCAAGGAGAGAAAAAAACTGCTAAAGATCTCTAAGGTTTTGTTTAACAGTATTTTAAGAAGAGGAGAAATACCAACATCCTGGAACAAAGTGGGTAGTAGTTGTAATCCCTTAAGAAGGTAAAGATTAATCAGATCTAGCTTCATACAGGCCCATTTCAATACTAAACCATGATTATAAAGTATTAATGTCTGTAATGTCTGAAAGAATGGCAAAAGTGATGAAGAAATTGATAGATATGGATCATCGTGGTTTTGTGGAGTGGATGCAAACATTTGACAACATTAACAGAATACTGATGATCCAGATGGAAGCAGAAAGTAAGAAAATACCACTGCTCCTGTTTGGGTCTTGATGCAAAGAAAACATTTGACAGAGTAAGTTCGGACCTTGAGCTGAGCAATGGAAGCACTTGCATTCCCTGAAAAAATTATAAGGTTGATTAGGAGGCTATATGAGGGAGCGGAGGCGAAAATTGAAGTGGGTGGGGTTCTCTCTGATAATCTCTGCTTGAGCAGAACCATCAGGCAGGGATGTCTTCTCTCCCCTTTGTTATTTGCATTATATTTAGAATCGTTGGCAAAGAAAATAAGGTACTCAGAAATTCAAGGATATAATTGGTAATGAAGTCAAGAAAAGCTGGCTCTGTTTGCAGATGACATTATTTTATACCTGTCAAAACCAGAAAGGGACATTACAGTGCAGTGGAACATATTGAGACAGTTTCAAATCTTTTTGGGATACAAAATTACTGGAGCTAAAACAGAGGTAATAGCCATGAGCTATGTACGCACATATGAACTGGATCAGCAATATCCATACTTATCGGGACACATACTTTTGGGGACATAATAAAATGAAATATTTAGGAGTATGGATTAAAAATGATTCTGGTGTGACAGCTAAGGATACCTGGCAAGAGACGAAAAAGATAAAACAAAAACTGAGAAAATGGAAGCTCTGTTATATGGATATTGATAGTAATGTACAAGCAGTTAAAATGTTTTTAGTCTCTTTAATCATATACACAAGTTAGACATATTTTTATCAACCAGAGGAGAAGTTGTGGATAGCAATTAATAAAGACCTGACGAATTGTATCTGGGAGGGGAAGACGTCAAGAGTCAAGTGGGATAAGCTTATTCTTCCAATAGAACAGGGCCGATTGGGATTACCCGATTTGAAGTTGTATTTCAGAGCAACATAGTTAAGGCTCCTATACATAGGAGAAGCAGAAAACTAATTCAAAGTGGAAAGAGTTGATGATGAAACCAGGGGGAAACTCAAGAGACAAGGAGAGACTGGGATTTTGTTTGCAGACCTTTAAGGAGAATAACAATAATTATACCAAATATTATATTCATAAAGTAGCAGAAAATATACTAAGAACTAAGCCAACACGGGAATGGAGAAATTGTATTCTGTCGATAGGGGTGACTGGAATTAGGGATGCAGACAGTAGGCAAGAGGGGCTGTAATTTAGTGGAGAAAACTGGCAACGGAACCAAGGTATTGTGAGCAAATAACTAGAGAGAGAAAGGTAATAGAATGTGAAGACACTAAAAACTTGTTTGAAATGCAGGTTAGAGATTGCCTAACCTATCAAGGATTGATATCAGAGTATAGGAAAAAGAAAAAAATAGGGGGATCCTAAATGAAAGACCAGCACTCTTTTTTTAGAATCCAGAACAGAAGTTGCCATTAAGAAAGGAATAATTAGTAGAGCATATAAAATATTGCATGATAACTATAAGAATCAATCAGAGGAGGTTAGAAAGGATTGGGAAGAAAGATTAGATAAACAATTCATAAAGAAACAATGGATATGAATATGTATATGAATGAATATGTATGTCTCCCAAATATGCAGCAAAGTCTTGAAGATTTAGGCTCTTTGCTTGGAACTGTTTACATAGGTGTTTTTATATCCCAAGTAGACTCCAAAGAATTTTTCCTCGAATAGATAGCAAGTGTTGGAGGTATGATGGGGAAGCAAGAGGTAACTGGGAATATATTTTCTGGGAGTATAATGAGTTTGCAGACTTTAAAGATTCCCTGCAGACTGCTCTGTCAGAGGTGCTGGGCATACCTCTCAACTGTCCCTGATTTTGACTCACATTTTAACTCTGTCCCTCTTAATCCCTCCTAAAACTAGTGACTTTTGGAGGAAAGGTGGTGAATTACACTTAATGAGTAATGACAATAATTAAGAGTTGTAGACTTCTTTTACTTCAGAAAATGTATATTAATTCATATGCTCTGATTCTGTCAATGTTTCAAGTTAATAGCACTAATATTTTGAAAGTGTCCCTGATTCTGTTGAAATTTGTCCCTGAGTGGTTGAGAGGTCTGGTGCTGGGTGAGCAAATTGGTTTAACTAAGGAAATTATTTTTTGAACTGTGATATAGAATCAGATTTTCCTAGACATAGTAAGGCCTTGACCAAAAAAAGCAATTGCTAGAAAATGGAAATTAAAGTCTAAACAAACTTTACTAGAAGTAGTGAAGATAGTAACAGATGTAAAACAATTGTAATTGGGATCTTTAGAAAAGGGTAGGAGGACATTACTTAGGAAAAAATGGGATGTGTGGGATCAGTACATGCAGTGGAGGAATGACGTTTAAAAGTAGGTAGGAATTGAATGAACAATGTAATGGTTAACAGACAATGACTGGATATATTATAAGTGATGTGTAATGTTTGCAGGTACAGTTGTGTCGACTTGGTTTGTAATGTATAATGTTTGCAACTGAGATTGTGTCTGTAAGATTTATTTTCATTTATATAAATGCAAGATTGCCTGTGCCATACATGATAATTTAATAAAGATGTTTCTTGTTTAAAAAAGTATACATTCTTGTACTTGCTGTATCCTGCTTGGGGTCATAAGAAGCCTTGAGCTTATCCAGCCAAGCAGTGAAAATAAGGCAGGCAACTGTTGCTGGAGAGAATGTCATTCCAACCAAGACTTGTCTATACACACACACACACACACACACAGTTTACTACTGGGTTGCCATTTAACCTTTCAGCATATTTTCGTAACAGAGGGTCACTGTATTAAACAAATGTAATTTGGAACTTACATCACCCGAGTTTATATGCCAGATATCCTCGTTTTCATCTAGTACTATGAAAAATTTTGTGTTTGGAGTTGTGACCAGTTTTCAACTATAAGCAATGGTTAATGCTCTGTTGTAATCAGTCTGTTTAGCTCACATGGATCAATGCAGATGCAGACCTTATTCTTTACAGCAGTGATCAAACCCTTTAACCATCCCACTGTTTCTTATTACTGACATCTGGGCTCCCCATTCTCTTTAGTTTCTGCTTTACTTTGATTCTGAGTGCTGTGAATATTTTTCTTGAATCATTGACTCAACATCAGGTTTAATTTGTATGTGAGATTCTTCTGGTAATCACCCTTAGCCTGTGAATAAATCAACAGTGTTATGCAGGTTGTCAGTGGTCTAACTTTGTATCGTGTCTGAGATACCTCTGTGGCAGTGTGATTGAGGGATTCTCTGCTTTTATTTTTTGAATGGATTTTCCATTCCCAAGCTTCTCACAAATCACATAATTTCTTTAAATTTAGATATGTGAAAAAATGGAATTTCTTAGTTTTGTATTCATGTGTAAGCAGTTTTTGACCTAATGGTGCCACCCAATAGCCAGGAAAGAATATCAATGTGCAGACAGCCCTTTCTTCAGAACCATCCAGCTCCGACTATTTTGAAAGTATCTTCTGACAAGATATACTGTGAGCCTGTGACTAACTTAAATTCTATATTCTGTCCATTAATTGTTAGTATTTCTTTATTTTTTCCAACAGTTTGTGTTGTACATCTGTCTCACTTCTGTTCAATGCATTTTCAGACTTTACAGTAGCAAGTCTTTTCACTTTCACAGTCCCAATCAGAGCAGAGCCGTTTGCTAGTACAGTTCATGTTTGTATTTCTGTTTAACAACATGCATATTTTTTAATACACTTATTTTTTTGTGTTTAGCCTTTTTAGGAAAATGTTCTTTTCTAGGGCAGGTTTAGCAAAATTGATTAAATAAAGGACTATGCTCACATCATTTTTTTTATCCACATTTTGTATGAAAAGTGAATTAAAACTGCAAGAAACTGGCCTTCATCTTGGATCCGTATATTACTCATTCTTTTCATATCCTTCAATTTTACAACATATTCTGCTTTTAAGTTTTGCTTTATTGTTTGATCTTTGTTTTATTTTAGCCTTACACCTTTCATCTGGTAGTTCTTCACTGTGTACTAATAAATTCACATGCTCTACCTTCATCCACAGTTTTTGATAGTGTTGTCTATTTCTGTTAGCAACCTGTTCCTTGTTTCTTCATTTTTTTATAACAAAATTATTTGGTCTCTTATTATAGATTTGTACAGCTCTCCACCTATACAGTTTGTGGCCCTGTGGTTCATCTGTGCAGCATATGCATCTGTAATATCATTAGGATCTTGTGCTGCTCCGCTGAACAAATGTATGAGTAATGGCAAATTATTTCTGGGCTGACAGTAATTACTAAGATGTTCTCTAATTGTTGCTATTTTGTGTTTCTCCTCTTCAAGAAAACTAAAACAGTTTAATACCTGTATGGCTTCTTCCTCCATATTCATCCATGAATGCACTCCACTGATCCATTTTCAGAGTTGTCAGCTAATTTCCTTGCATAGAAGAACAAACTGGATTTCTGGATCCACTGTTTCTAATTGTTGGACGAATTTCCATAAAGCACAGAATTCCCAGAGGGTGCCATCTCTTTTCACTGGACTATGGCCTTATGTTTTCTGTGATTCAGATGTTTATGAAAGCAAAGCCAGATACGGCCAGCCTAATTCTAATACTCCTGTCTTAGCTAAGCCAGCCTTTTTTCTTTTCCCTTAGCAAACATAACCGATTTTCCCTTATAGCTGCTGCCTCTATAAAAGTTCTTAACACAACAGCACGGCAAAGTGTTCATCCCAGTTACAAAACTTCTCTGAGTGTGACTGCTTAGAAGATAGGCTTATGATTCCTAACAGTGATTCTTTATTTACTCAAGTCCTAAGCATTTTAGAGAATTGACTACATATAAGAAAGCCTTATTTAACAAAAATAGAAGATATTTGTCTTTTGGTATGTATCACAAGACTTGTATCATTTGAACTGCCCTATTAAAGAGTCTTGGACTACTTAAATACCTGCTTAAATCAAACAATTTGCATATACATCTATCAAACTTATTGCTGATGCAGTCCCTGCTTTTGTTCCTACTTGTCCTCGTGCAGCAGGAAATCATTCTCTTAAATTTTTCCTTTGTTTTTTTTTTCATTTAAGGCCCTCAAAGACTGCAATTTTCTCCATGTCAGGTTTGTATTTTTGCATTGCAAAAGTGAACCTCGCTTCCGTTTGAATAACCAACGCAGTATATGTAAAATGCTTTTCTTTGAAAACACTCTTCTAGTGAAATTTTCTATTAAGGAAAAGGATTTCAGAGCTGGAAGCTGTTGTGTAAGCCACTATGTATGGTGCTTCTTAGTGAAGGGCTGACATTGAAAACTAATCCCTCCTTCATGCCAGAATCTGTATCTAAGTCATCTTTGAAACAGTCCAGCTCTCAATGTTTTATCTGTACTACCATTTGCTACCTGTTCATAAAATATGAGAGTCTATTTTATAAGGCTAAGGATAAATGAATTAGCGGGGATAGGCTTGATGGTTGTAGAGAAGCTGGTTGCTTCATGAGCTTCTTGTCACCCTCCTTCATTTCTTCTAAATTGTTGGGAGTCCTTTGCCCAGTTAAATTTTATAACTTGTTACAGTCTTCCTTGAACTTCTCCAGAATAATCAACACTATTACTGTTATTATTATTAGTAGTAGTAGTAATAGTAATAATAACCAATCATACATCAATAGAAAGGAAAACAAACGATGTTAGCAATTTTTCCCATTTACTCACATTATACCTCAGACGCTTTCTTCCTTTATGACTGTCAGTCCAACATTAAATAAATTGTTCAATCCCTACTTTCCCTTAAACCTTACTTCTCCTACTGAACATTATTCTGCATGTATTGTTCCCAACATTTCCATTTATTTCTATGTAACTTGCACCTACCCATTTATAAAGATCTCTCTTGTAGTCTTGCTATCTCTTTAAATGTATTTGTAATCTTGAAGTTGGTTTAGACTTTGATTTACATTGTCTAGCAGTTGCTTTTTTGACAGCCAACAGAATTAAACTTAACAAGGCCTTATTATGCCTAGGCAATTCCTGTCCCAAGTCCCAGCTCAAAAGAATCATTTCCTTAGCTAGAGCCTTTTGCTCACCCAATATTTCTGACAGAGTACTCTGTAGGGAATTTTTAAAATCTGACAACACACTACACTCCCAAATCATATGTTGCCGGTTACCTCTTTCTTCCCCATCACACCTCCAACATTTGCTATCTGCTTGAGGAAAATCATTTTGAAGTGTGCTTAGGGTATAAAAATACCAATGTAAAACAATTCCAGGCAAAAATCCTCATTATAATAAAAAAGATTTTAAACCTCCCTGGACATCAAAAGTTTCTTGGACCTTTGTGGGGAAGAAGTCATCAAAGCTAATATTTCTTAGGTATATTTAGTGGTCATATTTTCAGTTTACTGAGGCAAGCCACAATACTTCTGTATAAGAATGAACTAACAAGTATCTCGTAGCACATATTTTTTTCTTATCGGTGTTTAACATTCAAATACATAGATTCAGTGACGTACTTTAGAATTTAATTTAATGTTAACTTATTTTTTTATTTTCTTTATTTGTCAACAAGGGGAAATCTGTTAGACTTCTGTTTTCGGGGGAAATGTGGGAGTGCTATCTGAATTTAGTGGCATGCACAGTCGCACAGTAGGTAAACATAGACTGGGGCCTTCATCTGTATTCAACTGCCATTTTGTCACAGAAGCGATAAAGTGTGCAGCATTTCCAGGTCTTCAAATTTCTCTGGGATCCCATGCAACATCCTGTAGCCTCAACATTTGAACAATACAGATTTAAAGTATTCATACCATGACCTGCTTCTATAACATATAATGTCATTACTCAAATAAAGAATGACTTCAATGGAAGAATTATTTATCAGTTATATAGTCTCATATAGAGTAGTATGTGTGTTTATTGCTATCTCAAGTAGTTTGTTCAGTCTGATGCACTTGTTTGGAGAAATCTATATTCACAAGCTGAGATTCAGACAGTGCTTCATTGAACTGTACTGAAACCAAGGACCACTGTTATGGCTTGCTTAGCTAAATGACTTTTAGCCTTTAAGACTTTATCAGTAACTCCTGAGCAGTGCCACAGTCACTGTTTCCTGGTCCAGGACTGGGTTTCATTCACACAGCTATTTTCAGAAGTCCTGTATGTTTTTGGGCTATACCAGTTGGTGTCATTGTTTTTATGCCAAAGTGAGAAATTTGTAAGAGGTACATTTAAATATTGTTCAGGTTAGTTTTTCTATAAGGAATTTTAACTACCTGAGCATAGACTGGGAGATGCATTGACCAAATAACACACACACATACTTTTTTGGAAAAATCTTGATAAAGGTGTGTAGTATTAGTCTTAACTTACATTTACAAACTTTCCAAACCTGTCTTGCAAGCCTGTGTTTTTTCAATCCTTGCTTGATTTTTATAAAATTTTTGAGTTTAAAATCAGAAATAGTTTTGGCACCACTAAAAGTCTCTCAGCATTTTGAAATTTCTGAAATAGAGATATTAATGGTAAGCCCACCATGTGAGGAAGAAGGCCTAAGCATATATGAGACAAGGAGAGAGGCATGTAGTTCCATTGAATCTTTGATCACAAATGACAAGAGCCCAGCTAATCTTAAGACTTCCATATCAAAGTTATTTGCATTTTTTAAAGGTATTCTACATGCCCCTCCTTTTAGAGTAAAAATGGTAAATTCCTTTCACAGATATAACATATACTGTAGACTCTTGCTTGTTTAAATGCTAACAAAGTCCAGTATTCAGGATAACCCAAAATAATAATGTTTCACTATACGTATTACCATTGTGTACAGTCTGTAAATGTATTTTTTAATCATTTTACCATTCTAGTATAGTAAGCATCTAGAATAGTCAGTATATATTTGTGATTTTTGCTGTATAACTGCATATCATCTCCCTGATGTTCATCGTGTTACACTGCTGCAGTCATCACACTTGGGTTATCCTGCCGTCAGGCAGTCCTGCAGTCGGCCAGAGTTCCAAAGTCTTGGTCCGGCCATCGGTTGCTGTCGCTTCTTCCCTGACATCAGTGCGCCAGGGGTATATAATATGCATCCAACGCCATTTTCTTCAGTTTTTCTTGCTGTGCGGTGCCCGAAGCAGAAGCAGGTGCCGGTTGGATGACTCCTGAGATTTTCGAAGTCGAATTTCAGATCCGAAGTCTTCAATAAAGCTAAGTACCCCATTGGGGAAACCTTTTTCTTGCCTCAGACCGATGTCAGAAAAAGTTAGTAATTGTATTTCTTGTGGGAAGCAAATACCTCATAAGGACTTCCACTCTTACTGTATTCCATGCCTAGGCCCTGATCACGATGTCACCAGTTGTCGGTTTTGTGCTAGATTCAACAAACGCACTATAAAAAGACATTTTGATTTTGCTTTACACTACTTTGGCCGAAGGTTCAATTATACCATGCCGTCGGATCAGCCGACGACCTCAATACCGAAAAAACGCAAAGACAAGGATAAAGACAGACATCCGAGGTCCAAAACCTCTTCTAGGCCAGTCGCCGGTTCTCAGTGAGGAGCTTTCGCAGCCCCTGACACCCGCTACCTCAGAGCCACAGGCCGCTTCCGACTCCCACGTGGAGACATCTAGGCCTCTGGAAACTCAAGGTATTGGGCCTACGGAAACTAGTCCCTCAGATGGGTTCGGAGTTGCTGAGCAGGCACCGGCTCCTGAGGGTGTTTTCAGACCTTTACAACTTACCATTAAAACAACAGCCAAGACAAAGGTACCATTAAAGACAAAGAAACAAGTACAGCATTCTCCTGGACAGTCCTCCATGCCTAAGAAACAGATGCTTAAAATGGCCGAAGACCTCATTACTCTAATCAGGGGTTCCCATCCCCCTCCTGAGAAAAGGCCTAGGCAGGATACAGACTATGACTCCTCTGATCAGGTTTCCATTTCCTCTGATTCCTCTTCAGACCAGGGATACTCTTTACCCCCCTATGAGAACTCTGATGCTGAGGAATCTATCCCTTCAGCCTCTCCTCCTGAGGATTATTCTTTTGGGGAAACTTTACATACCATGAGGGAACATTTCCATTGGGACAGTCAGGATTACTCAGAATCCAAGAAAAGGCTCAAGGATTTCCTCTTATTGCCTCAGCACAGGCCCCTGGCTGTTCCACCTGTGCTAGACATTGTGGATGATGTGTTCTCTGAATCCAGCTTATCTCCTGACTCTTTGCCCCGTGCTCCAGCCAAGCCAGATAGGTATTATAGAGTCCCTGACTCTCACAAGTTTCTTTACAAAAACCCTTCTGCTGATCCAGAAACTATTTCCCAGGGTCCAAAAGGGGTTAAGGCTTCCATTGCAAAAAACAGTACCTCTGACAGAGACTCCAGAGCTTTGGATAGATGGGGGAAGAAAGTATACACTTCTGCAACTTTAGCAGTAAGAGCTTTAAATTGCCAGTTTCACATGCTTAAGTACCAACAATATTTAATGGCTCAGTTAAAACAGAAAATGCTTGCTAGCTTAGAAGCTCCTGATTGTAAAGAAATGCAGGATTTATTGCATGCAGTTGAACAGGTGGGAAAACATACTCTGCAATGTGGTTTTGATTCTTTAGAGGCCTCTTGTAGAGCCGCAGTTACAGGTTCTGTTATTCGAAGACATGCTGGGTTAAAAGAACAGAGTTTACCTGATCATGTTAAGGCAAAGTTATTGGATGCTCTTTTACAACATGATACCTTGTTTGGTGTTAAGGCAGAAGAGGTGTTAAAGAAAATGGAGGATAAAGCTAAATCTATGCAAACAGTCAAGGATTTCTTACAGGTACAGCCACCTCGGTTTAACAGAAATTGGCCAACAAAAATTGGTCCTTTCCAGTGTCAGACAGGCCACAGAGAGGCAGATACAGACGCCCAAGAGGCAGATCTCAACCCCAAGGCTCAAACAGATAATGACAGTGGGGGCACCTCAACCCCAAAAGGAGGTGAGGACAAGTCTCAGCCTTACAGGAAACAGTCACAATGACTTTCCTTTGCGTACGCCAAACACGTCCCTTTTAGAAGCCCCCTTAGGGGGAAAACTAGCACTTTTTCTCAAAACTGGCAAACAATCACCCAAGACAAATGGGTCCTGAATATTGTATCTCAAGGTTGCATATTCCACTTCCATACTTTACCAAAGCTAAAAGGAATGCCAGACCTGCCACAAAATCAATGGGCAGAGGCACAAAAACAAATTTCAGCTCTCATGGACATGAGAGCTATACAGAAAGTACCACAACAGGAACAAGGACAAGGATTTCACTCAAGACTCTTCCTGGTCCCCAGAAAGGACAAAGTCTGGAGGCCTATAATGGACCTTTCAATTCTGAATACTTACCTGGATATTCCAAAATTCAGAATGTTGACATTACAGCAGCTTCTACCCATGCTGGGCAAGAAGGCTTGGCTTGTTACTCTGGACCTCAAAGAGGCATACCTGCATGTCCCTATCAGACAAAATTGCAGAAGATAACTCAGATTTAAAGCTGGTACAATGCACTACCAATTCTCTCTGCACTGCCCTTTGGCTTATCTACTGTGCCCAGGGTCTTCACAAAGCGCCTGGCACCAGTAATTGCATTTTGCAGACAAAAAGGAATTCAAATATATCCATACCTGGACGACTGCCTCATTCAAGCAGAGACAAAAAACATTCTTCTACAGCATCTGGCATTTGTGAAAAAGTTGCTAATTTCTCTAGGGTACACAGTAAATGAAAAGAAGTCAAAACTAGTGCCCTCACAACAGATTACATTCCTGGGTGCCAGCTTAAATACAACAGCCCAGATGGCTTACCTCATGCCAGACAAACAAGTGCAATTAACTCAATATTTTCAACTACTGGCAAAAACGTCCCATCTCCCTGCAAGAAAAATTCTGCAGGCCCTGGGATTCATGGCATCCTGCATACTACTAATACCATATGCCAGACTGCCAATTACAGTGGTACCTAAAAAGTGTTTGGGCTCAACATTCTCACAGTCTAGAAGCAGTAATTACAATGATTCCCTGCCTACAACAGGAGTTTCGATGGTGGGCACAGGCATGTCACCTAAACAAGGGTCAGCCTTTTACCCAACCCACAGCCAGGCACACTCTAACAACAGATGCTTCGGATTACGCCTGGGGAGCACACATGTTAGGAAAATGCATTCAGGGCAAATGGACCACAGACAAGATGCATCTTCACATCAATCAAAAAGAGATGTTGGCTGTTCAAAATGCCCTAACAGCTTTCAAGGACCTTCTACATCCAGGACAACTATTACTAAAGATAGGCAAAACACCACAGTAATGTGGTACATAGACAAGGGGGCACTCATTCTTATCCCCTATGCAGGCAAGCCATGACCTTGTGGAACACAGCTCTAACGTACCAAGTTCACCTGCAAGCACAATTCCTGCCAGGAAAGAAAAATACTCTGGCAGACGACCTAAGCAGAAATATCATGGACCCTCACGAATGGAAATTGAATCCACAAATCTTCAGCATGATAACACAAAAATGGGGATGCCCAGACATAGATCTTTTTGCCTCCCCTCTGAATTGCCAACTACAAAAATTCTGCACAAGGACTTATCACAAACAAGCATGGAAAGTGGATGCTCTTCTGTTCAGCTGGAAAAACCTAAAAGTCTATGCCTTCCACCACTGCCTCTCCTTTCAAAGGTACTCCTAAAAGCCAGACAAGAAAAACCACAGATGATCCTGATTGCTCCAGACTGGCCACGCCAGCATTTGTACCCTATCTTAAGGAACTTGGCTCAGGGCCCACCATGGATTTTGCCTCAAATTCCACACCTTCTGACTCAACAAAACAATCGGATCCTGCACGGTCAGCTTAAAACCCTAAACCTGGCTGCATGGCAGATACTTTAGTCAAACAGGCAACACCTCTCTCTAAAGCTGTTATGGATGTCATTTTGGAGGCCAGGAGGGCTAGCACCAGGAAAGCTTACTCAGAAAAATGGAAGAGATTCTGCGCCTGGAACCAGGCTCACAGCCTTGACCCTCTTGTTCCAAACATTCCTCAAATTTTACAATACTTAACTGAGATGCTGGACAGAGGCCTATCCTTTTCATCAATTAAGATCCACACCTCTGCCATTTCTGCACATTACAACACAGATCCTCCTTTATTCTCTCATCCCTTGCTAAAGCAGTACCTCAGAGGAGCTAAAAACATAAGACCACTCGGGAGAGCACCAACACCAACTTGGGACCTCAATTTCATTTTGGAAAAACTGACCCCTACCACCTTTTGAGCCAGCCAATACAGCCAATCTAAACTTTTTATCATGGAAATCAGCTCTGCTCCTGGCAGTAACTTCAGCACGAAGAGTCTCAGAGCTACAGGCATTAATGGCAGTGGAACCTTTTATAATTTTTCAACAGGACAGGGTATCTTTAAGGACAAACCCTACCTTCATGCCAAAGCTGGTATCTAGTGTGGCTCTTAACCAAACCATCCATTTGCCTACTTTTTATCCAAACCCCCAAAATAAAGGGGAGAAACTTCTGCATTATTTGGACATACACAGGCAGCTACGCTTCTACTTGGACAAAACAAAAGCTTTCAGGAAAACTGATCAACTGTTTGTAGCATATGCTGCAGGATCACAAGGCAAGGCTATCTCAAAGCAGACTTTGTCCAAATGGATAAGACACTGTATTCGGTACTGCTACACACAGCATGGAAAATCAGTCCCTAATAACATTCGGCCTCATTCCACCAGGGCAACAGTCACTTCAACAACCTTTCTCAGAGGAGTACCTACCAAGGAAATTTTGGAGGCTGCAACTTGGAGTTCAGTGCACACCTTCACCAAGCATTATCACCTGCCTCTTTACTCTAAATCCAGAGCAGGATTTGCCACTGCAGTTCTGCAGGGCCTCTTAGCCAATCCTAACTCTTTATAGACCAGCCACCCAAACTTAGCTTTGGGATTCAACCCAAGTGTGATGTCTGCAGCAGTGTAACACGATGAACATAGTACAGTTTTGTACGTATCATAAATGTAGATGTTCGAGTGTTCACACTGCTGCAGTCCAGGTTACCCTCCCTCCATCCCCTCTGAACTAGCTGAACTTATCTATACCCTTCTATCCCATACAACCTTTGGGGTGTATTTGCTGGTAACTGAAGATATTGTTTTTATTTTATATGTATATTTTTGATTAGCAATATGTATTGCCTACCCACTTGGGGGCACCTGACATCTGGGGCAAGAAAAATTGAAGAAAATGGCGTCTGATGCATATTATATACCCCTGGCGCACTGACGTCAGGGAAGAAGCGACAGCAACCGACGCCGGACCAAGACTTTGGAACTCTGGCCGACTGCGGGACGCCTGACGGCAGGATAACCCAAGTGTGATGACTGCAGCAATGTGAACACTCGAACATCTACATTTATGGTAGGTACAAAACTGTACTTTCTGCAAGAGGTTCTGGCTTTGATGACAGTCAAGTATAGTTGTCTGAATTTTTGATTTGTGATGATAATGTTGATCTAGTGTCGCTCTCTTTCTTCTTTCCTTAAAAAAAGATACATTTTTCTACTTCTGTCATGGTACTGTTTCTGCTTTTGGCTGCCTTTAAGAAGTTCTGTCATTTTCATTTTTCTCTCAGGAGCTAGCAATCTTAGCATTAAATACTTTCTATAATGCTTAGTGTGTGTGACATAACAACATTAGTTTATTTTCTTGTCCAGTGACAGTACCACTGTTAAACTATTTCAGAAGCTACCAGTGAAAGCAAGCGCCATCCTCCTTCAAAACTCTTTAATAGTGACATTGCTGATACAGCAACTTCCCCTTTAGTAATCAAATTAAAAATTATAAAAAATAAATAAAATTAAAAATTAGAACCACAGTCATGAAGTCATCCATTATCACAGGATCACAGGACATTACTAGGTTATTGGCCCTGAGGCCCTTACAAGCCTAGCCAAGAGTTTATCCAAGTCAGCACCTGATGCCCCTGTCCAGCAGGGACACAGGTGGAATTCCAAGGATGTATTTTCTGTTTCCCATCCAGTTATCCAGGTTGCGCTTAAAAAGGGGTAAAGCGGTACTCTGCGTGATGTGGAGAGGGAGTCTCTTCCACAGATGGGGGAGTCTCTAGGAGACAAATCTGTTTCGCTAACAAGTCTTATTGATGTCACAGAGCAGGTTGAGGCCGCGCATTTGGGTTACTCGAGTGAAGCTTGACTTGCATATATACAGCAGTCCCATTATGATGGGGTCTGAGATCACCTTGTATGCCAGACAGAGGTCACCTCTGAGGAGTCTGTATGAAACTGAATAGAGGGATAGAGCTTTTAGCCTATCTGTTTATGGTAGATTTTTGAGGCCCTGGATTCTCCTGGTGAGGAACCTCTGTGGTCTCTCCAGCTGCTGCATGTGCTTTGCGAGGTACATGCCGAACAGGACGTTGTACTCAATAAATGGCCTTATAAGGGAAGAGTACACGGATGTTATGACCTCCTTGTCCCTGGATGAGATACCCTTACTTATGAGGTGGGCTATGTAGAAAGCTTTCTGTACAATGGAAGCAATATGGTAGTCAAAAGTCAGGTTGCTATCAGTGTGGGTGCCCAAATCCCTGACGACTGATTGCAATTTTAGGACATTGTTATTAATGTGATAATTTCTGGGGAGCTCACTCTCCCCATAGAGTCTTAGAGTACCGTAGAGAAATGTATAAATACAACTGCTTCCTCAGTTCAGGCTATTACGCCAATGTAGTAGTATCATTTACTTGCAGTACAAAAATCTGTCTGCTCCTTTTAAATATGTATCTTCTAGGTAAATAATTTTACATATGTACATTAACTGGTTATTGTATTAAGTTTAATTTTTATTCTCAATTTTTTGCTTGTGTTAATTACTTCAGTGTGGATGTGATTGCTTTGATTATGTATAATTCTGTGCATTTTTTTACTTCCTTTTGGTTTGTAAATCTAAACGGCATGGACATGGTAGCTCAAGAACACACTGCGTTTAATATCGTACAAATCGTAAATGATGAGCTCTTTCATCCTGGATAATACCAAGACTACTTCAGATAATTAACACAAAAAACACTCCAGAATTTAAAACAAAAGCAGAGGCCACATAATAACCTTTCCTTTAAAGAAACAAAGTATCAAATTGTATCCACTATCTACCACTTACGTAAGCTGCCTAATAACAGAAATGTCATTGTCTCTGTACTGTGTCACTAAAATCTTAAATGTAGCAAGCAGCCCTACAAACCATATTCATCTATAAAAAACTACTAATAAAAATATAGACTTGGCACTTAAAATAATCTGTATCCTAAAACTGTGTCAATATGCAAGTAATTGATGGAATAAATACTTTAATATTTTGACATTGTGTTATATATATTAACTAACAATCTGCATTCAAACTGGAACCTTAGTTTGAGAGACAGCCTTACAAGACTATCTGCAAATATATAGAGCTGAGTATATTTTTCTGTATTATTCTGTATTATAGAGCTAAATTGTTGCTTAGATATCTGTTGTCTTACTGCTCTGCAAATATATAGAGATCAGTATATATTTTTTGGCTTTATAATTTGCACATTCCTCACATCTGTGTTGAAACTGTTTTTCCCCACCCCCCCCCCTCATTTCCTGCCTTGTCTTCAGCTGATATAATTGGCTTTATAGCTGGTGTGTGTGCCCTGTTAACTAACAATCTGCATTCAAACTGGAACCGTAGTTTGAGTGACAGCCTTACAAGACTATCTGCAAATATATAGAGCTGAGTATATTTTTCTGTATTATTCTGTATTATAGAGCTAAATTGTTGCTTAGATATCTGTTGTCTTACTGCTCTGCAAATATGTAGAGATCAGTATATATTTTTTGGCTTTATAATTTGCACATTCCTCACATCTGTGTTGAAACTGGTTTCCCCCACCCCCCTCCCTGTTCTTGGTTGTAGTTTAAATTTGGTGGCTTTTGCAGTGCCCGCCCCGCTGTAGATTTGATCTAGGACACTCCCATCTCTTTACCGCATTCTACCTAATAAACCCTTTCTGCACTTGCTTTTAGTCCTTTTTAATTTAATTGCATTTATTCAAACTGTGTGTGGACTAATATTGCTACATACTCAAGTGTGCCAGCTTGCACTGCATGAGAATTGTTTTTACTACTGCTTTTGCTACTTTTCTGGAAAAAAAATGTATCTGCTTTTACTGTATTTGTGTTTCTTCCTACTTTATTTTGCTTTTGCGTCATCTTAAAGTACTCAATTGTATTTATTACTGCTTGGTGTAACTCATTCTAAGCCTTTTAGTTTAAACACTTGGGCTTCAGACCAGTTGTTTTACATTAAGAGGGTTTGTGGTCTGCACTGTAGTGGCAGAACAGATAGCTTACATCCTTCTAAGTTGGGAACTGCTGAATGAGGGCTCAGTGTCTGTTATTCTAAAAGTGTATTAATTCTGGTTTAAGCACTTGGGCTTTCAGGCCATTTATTTTACATTACGAGGGTTCGTGGTCTGCACTCTTGTGGGAGGAGAGGTTGGACTCTGGCCTTCTGAGCTGGGAATTTCTGGTTAAAGGCTTATAGTGCATGCATATCTGAACTGCTTCTTACTGAAATTTGTACACCTTGTTTGCTGTAGCATAGACTAGATCCAGGCCTGCTGAATCTAGCTTTGTTTGTATAACTTGAGCACTAATCCAGGCATTCTTTAAAGTATTCAATTGCATTTATTACTGCTTGGTAGTAACTTGATTAAAGTGTAGCTATCATTCTAAGTCTTTTGGATTAAGCACTTGGGCTTCAGACCAGTTGTTTTACATTAGGAAGGTTTGTGGCATGCACTGTGGTGGCAGGACAGGTAGCTTACATCCTTCTAAGTTGGGAACTGCTGATTGAGAGCTCAGTGTCTGTTATTCTAAAAGTGTATTAGTTCTAGTTTAAGCACTTGGGCTTCAGGCCAGTTATTTTACATTAAGAAGGTTCATGGTCTGCACTCTTGTGGGAGGATAGGCTGGACTCTGCCCTTCTGAGCTGGGAAATTCTGGTTAAAGGTTTATAGTGCCTGCATATTTGAACTGTTTCTTACTGAAATTGGTACACCTTGTTTGCTGTAGCATAGACTAGATCCAGGCCTGCTGAATCTAGCTTTGTTTGTATGCTTGTTGTTTCCCTGGAACGCTAATTCCACCTAAAATGCGGCTTTTCAGCACTTCTGTGGATCTGTAGTGATATCTGCATTGCTTACTGTGCTTATTTCCTTGTTTCACTTGAAAGAAAGTTACTGTGTGTCGTTTTTGCATTTAAGTTACCTGTAACAGATTGCACTTAAGTTACCTGGCACTTGCTCACTAAGGAATTATATAAGTCAGCACTAAAAAATTAAAAGCACTACACCCTCACAAACTCCCCCTGGAGTACCTTGTTCCACATTGGCCCTTGTTTTCAATTATAAAGGAATTCCCAATACTATTCTAGCATGTCCAAAGGTCAGTTGTCAGTCTCCTCTCCAGTCCAGCTGGTGAATCTGGGAATCTTGAGGCAATGTTACAACTGCCTCATGTACACAGACAACCCTCTCCTCCTCCCAACAAATTCCAACACATGTGAGAGATGCAACCATATAGCCAAACTGGAGGCTAAGCTCTCTCAACTCAGTACTGGCATAACCAGTCAGGAGGAGAAGGAAACCACACTCACTACAATTCCAGTCTCACATAGACCTACCACGACAGCAAACCAAACACATAATCACACAAAAACATACTCTGAGGCTCTAAATAAAGATCTGCCTAAGCAGCAGAGACCTAAAAAGCAGACACCCAAGCAACCGCTACCCCAAAACAAAACACGTACAACACATATCTCACAAAGCCAGTGTGCCGAACAGTCACAGCCCTTAAGGCTAAACAACACACCTGATACACTTGTAATAGGTGACTCTATCGTCAGGCACACTGACGTCCCACTCACCAGGCTGAACAAGGAGAAGGTCATGGTGAGCAGCCTGTCAGGCGCTAGGATCCGCCACATAACACAAGCACTCAGGTCACTCCAAGGCAAGTACAAATATGACTCAGTCATTGTCCATGCTGGTGTGAATGACCTGAGACGTACCTCCCTGGACTACATGAAAAGAGACATAGAGGAGCTCTCTGAGCATGTAGCCCAGGCCAGTATGACCCTGACCTTGAGAAGCATCTTACCCTCACCAAGAATGATGCCACAATATGAAGACAAGATGATCAATTTCAACAATTGGCTTAAGTATTGGTGTCATTCAAATGGGATCTAATGCCTGTCAGCCTGGGATGATATGCTGGACAAGCCACGATGCTTCGCTAAGGACGGCTTGCACCTGTAACCTCAGGGCTTTCGGATATTGACAAAGGCTCTTGCTACCCCCATAGTGCCTTTTTTAAGCAGGGCTCAAAAGACAAACCCACCTCCATAGGTATCACAAGGGATAAGAATCTAAGAGTAATGCTACTCAATGCCAGAAGTCTAAACCTCAAGATGCACGCACTCGAAACTCTCCTTAGCATTGAGAACATTGATATCTGTGCAGTAACAGAAACCTGGTTCAGGGCTCCCGAGAGCACCCCAGCACTACCAGGTTATACCTCATACCATGCTTTTCGGCCCCAAAACTTGGACCGAACTACAAAAGGAGGGGGAGTATCAATATTCATCAAAGATACCCACACCTCCAGGTTGGTGGCAAAGCACGAAGCATCAGAGACTATCCATGTGCAACTAACAGTGGGTAAAACTGCCTTCCAGTTTATAGCCTGCTACAGACCACCCTCCCAAACCCAGTAACCCCACTCGGCCTTCCTGAGAACACTGGAAAATATGAAGGTCTCTCCAAACACCATTATATTGGGCGACTTCAACTACCCAAACATAGACTGGGAGCATTACTCTAGCTCCAACACCCTAGCCCAAATGTTCCTAGAATTCATAAACTCAGATGCTATGGAACAACTTGTTACCACTCACACAAGAGGGGAAAACATACTGGACCTGGTCATCACCAACATGGGGACTCTATGCTCCAGACCAGAAGTGTATCCCTCACTGGTAAGATCAGACCATAAACTAATCCAACTGGATATTCACATCCCGACCCCACCCCCTGCCCAGAAAACCACAGTGAAAAACTTCTCTAAAACAAATTTCACACTCCTCAAAACCGAGGAGGAATCCTTCAAAGCCCTCGGGCCTGTGGAAAATACGGCCCAGACCGCAGAATCCTTTATAAATGCATTCTATGAACACCTTTAGGAATGCATGGATCATGCAATCCCAAATAAAACCAAGACCCAATCCTCCAAAGGCAGACGTTGTGTCTGGTGGACCCCAGCCAAAAACAAACTATACAATAGAGGGATGAAGCTACTACATGATAGAGCAAAATCCCAAAAAGGGAAGGCATCTCTGATCAGTATTAGCAAAAAACTACGGGCACTCGTCTAAGGCCAGCTTTGAGAGATAAATTGCACAGGACACTAAGGATAATCACAAGGCTTTCTTTAGTTGTGTTAGGAACCTGGGTGGGAATTCCCAGATATGCTCAGAATTAGTCCAAAATGCCAAAAAATACACCGAACCCACAAACATTGCCAACATCCTAGCTGACAGGTTCAGCGCAAACTCCCCCCCCCCACCAAAAGGGCAAATATCTATCCCAGCAGAGTGGTGCCCCCCTGGCATCTCAGATGCTCAGGTAAGAGCCCCCTCTCCAAAGCAAAAAACACAGCATCAATGGGACTAGACGGTGTCTTGGGCTGCGTCCTAAAAGAACTCCAAGAAGAGCTAAACCCAAACATAAAACTACTGTTCAATCTCAGCCTTACTACAGGATATGTACCCAAAGAGTGGTGTACAGCAACAGTGGTCCCTCTCCACAAAGGTGGTGCCTCAACGGACCCTGGAAACTATTGCCCCATAAGCCTGACTAGCTTGGTCTGCAAAGCTATGGAAAGGATCATCATGGACCTCATAAATAAAGATATTGGGGACCTACAGACACTGGATCCTACCCAGTTCGGCTTTGTTAAGGGCAGATCCTGCCTCTTAAACCTGGTCGACTTCTTTGAAACCGTCACCAAGGCCATTGACGAAGGGAAGGTGGTCCACACAGCCTACCTGGACCTCGCAAAATCCTTCAATACAATACCCCACTCTGGCATTATAGATAAGCTCACCAGCTTAAATATAAACCCCTATGTCACTAGATGGGTTGCAAACTGGCTCAAGGACAGAACCCACATGGTTAGAATTGCTGGAGCCATGTCAGACTCCAAACCAGTTACAAGTGGCATCCCACAAGGCTCAGTCCTGGGACCTCTCTTGTCCGGTATGTATTTCTCGGAGGTACAGGCCAACACGGAAGGACTGTGGTTGACAAAGTTCGCAGATGACTGAAAACTGGGTGCCATAATCGACTCTCCAGCCAACACAAGTATCCTCCAAAAGGGCCTCATAGAAACAGACAACTGGTGCCAGAGCCATGGCCACAAGCTAAATGCCAAAAAGTGTATAGTCATCCCCTTTAGCAAAAACAAAGTGCCCACAAATTACCACATAGGTGGTAATCCATTAAGTACAGAAGAAGTAATTAGGGACCTGGGGACCCAAGTTGATAGCAATCTCTCATTTGACAACCACGTGGCCAAAGTGGTTAGAAAAACATTTTATATTGCCCACCTAATCATGAAGAGATTCACATCTAGATCAGGGGAGGTCATCGTGCCTCTTTACTCATCCCTCATCAGGCCCATAATCGAGTACAATGCCCCTTTTGGGATGTACCTTACCAAACCCCTGCAACAACTGGAAAGACCCCAAAAGTACCTCACCAAGAGGATCAAAGGGCTCAAACAGATGCCATATGCTGCCCGGTTAAAGAAACTCCAGCTCTACTCAGTGGCATACCGCCTGCTCAGAGGCGATCTGTGCCTGACATATAAAGCCATGTCCAACCCGGAATTAAGGTACATGCTGCACCTCAAAAAATCCAAATCCCATCGAGCTATGCACTCGAGAGACTTGAACCTCAGCTCTGAAATAAATAGGACATGCTGGAGGGACAGATTCATAACCCATAGGCTCCCTTCACTCTGGAATAAAATCCCAGTCCAGGTTAGGCAGTGTCCCTCATTGACTCTTTTCAAGAGGAATCTTGATGAGTGGATGGGAGATCGTAGGTTTTTCCCGGGTATGACTTCTGTGCACTGTTAGACAGAGGCACAGTATACTAACCTCGAAAAAAAGGGCATAGCAAAATTAATTTAAAATGGGTGGCGAAAGCCAAACATACTCTGGCTAGGCTTATAAATGCCCTAGGGCAGATAGCCTAGTATGAACCTATGAACCTATATAAACTACCTGTACAGTTTGTTTGTTTGTCTTTCGGCTTCAGTAAAAAATTTAAATTATTTAATGATAATATGCTTTTAGCTTCAACAGACGTACAGTCGATGACATATCATTTAATCCCGGGGTGTTGTCAGCATTCAAACGGAGTTTTATTTATTTAACATTTGTTGACCGGGACAGTCCGACTGGACAGCAAGTGTCCATTTGTAGTGGAGACCCGGGGGGCAAAGATCCAACATACAGAAACATCATGTAACAGAAACAATGAATAGTGTATGTAATACATAGTGTCACATGAATATATGATGTACACGTTTAAGGAGAGTAGTTCAAAGAACAACAATATGCAAAGGTGGTAAAGTACAGAGGAAGGAGAAAAACGGCTATTTTACATTATTTGCATGTTTGTTTGAGAGAATCATAAGCAAGTAGTCGAGGTGATGGAGGAAAGATATGGTGAGTTAAGGGCAAGGAAGGATGATATAAGATTAATCAGGTTTGATACATGAGCAGATCCATGTTTTAACTAGGTGAAATTTCACTTTGTTTCTGAAAGAGACCAAATTATTTTCAAGCCATATTTCTTGGAGGAAGGAGTTCCAGGTTTTTGCAACTGTGTAAAAATAAAGAGATTCACCTGCATTATGTTTACAGTTAGTTTTTTTCAGTAGAGCAACAGTGGAGGACTATAATAGTCAAGTAGAGCTGTATAAGATGAGGAGGCTTGTTAGTGCCGGGAATTTATCTGGGGAATATAGTATCTGGTAAGCAAAAATTAGTTGGTTGTAAGTTAGTAGGTTGAGTTGCCACTTAAGTTCAATCCTTTCCAAAAGCAACTCCCATGGACCACCCACAGGTTTAACTTTTTCTTGTTCTAGTACAATAAATTTAAAATGATGAACTGGATATTCGATTAAATGTTTAGCTAGTGCATTATTTTGACTTTTGTTTTTAATGACATAAAGGTGCTCGTATACCCCTGTTTTTAGCATGCACTCTGTTTCCCTGAGTAAAATGCCAGGCAGCATTGACGTAATACACAATAGATCACACCCTTGGATAAACAAAGTGACCTTCAATCTTAAACTGTCTACCTCTGATGTTAAACCGATCCAAGTCTAAAATAGAATGACAGAAATGACATCTACTGTATTTAAATGTACCATTCCTTTTCTTTATATTAACATCCTTCTGGGTAGTTTCAAACAAAATTTTAAAACTAATGCTCCTTTTATACACAAGTGCTGGTGTATCACCAATCCCATGACCTAAATCCGAACAATCCTGTAAGAGCACCCATTTTTTGTTCAACACCTACCTAATGATGTCACAATTAAGTGAATACATTGTTGTGAAACTACATTTAAAACCTGTTACACTATTATGTGAGGAACCTTAGGGGAGTCACCTATGGTGACCATATTGATAGCAGTTGCTGACTCCCCTCCCTTTGACAAGTTCAAGGTAAAAATAAATAGATCTCCTTTTTGCAATAACCTCATTCATGGAACTATCCACAAATCTTACAGGGTACCCTCTTTTCAAAAGCATGTTTTTTAAGATGTTACATTCCTCCAAGAACTCCTTAAAACGACTCGTCATTTATGAAACATGGATAAAGTGTCCCTTTATTACAGCCTTTTTTCTGAGTAATTGGGTGTGAACTTGAAAAATGCAAAAAGGAATGTTAATAGGTGGGCTTGCAGTAAAGTCTAGATGTAATTCTCCTGTTATCACTGGCTTTGGTTAATTTAATGTCCCCAATTTCATAGGTGAAATGCAAAAAGTTAGTAGTCCCATTAATGTATTCCAGAAATGCTGGAATCATGTCCCTGTCATCCTTCTGTACAATAAATATATCATCACGTACCTACCATGACTTCTTAAAGGGACTATTAAACTCAAATTGAGTCTCCCATTCCACTATAACTAAATTGGTGTAAAGAGACCTACAAGCTGATCCCACAGCAACACCTTTTTGCTGGGGAAAATATTGATCTTCAAAAAATATGTAATTAATTATACAAATCCAATTCCAGCAACTAGGGTGTACAGGTTGATCTTACTTTGGGGCAGTTTTGTTTCATTGTACAAACACTCCATAAATCACTGTAAACCTATATTGTGTGGTATCACTGTGTAAAGGTCCTTTACGTCATTTGTTATAAATACCAGGACTTCATCATATACCAACTCATTACACTTCTTGAGGAAATCCCAGGAATCTCTGCAAATATAATATATACCGTGAACCACATGCTTCAAGTGGTAGTCTAAAACTTTAGCTAATGGAGAGGTAATAGAACACCTAGCATAAACTATTGGGCGCACTGGTGATGATTAAGAGCTTTATAAATCTTTGGAATTCTGAAGGTACTAGGTGCCATAGGATTTTCTGTATTCAAAAAATTAAATTCATTAACATTAATCTCCTGTTGCATTAACATGTCAAACAATGTTTGTGTCTTTCGGCTTTTCCCCGATTAGGGGTCGCCACAGCAGAACTCCGGTCAGCTAATGATTGGCAGTAGATTTTTACGTGCCGAGTTGCCAGCTCTGACGTACAACCTTCAACGAAGGTACACCCATTCACGCATGTCTCCACACAGAAGACGCTCTAGTTGAGAATCGAACAGGACAATGTCTTACTGTGAGGTGACAGTGCTACCGCAGCTAATTCTGGCATAAGCTACATTAATTTTGTTTCTGAATTCTTAGCAATATGCCTCATCAAACAGAATATTGTACATCTTTTTGGTGTATTGCAAGTTATCCATTAACACCACCCCACCCCCTTTATTAGACTTCATAACCCAAATGTCAGAAGATCTTGTATCCTATATTAAACTCCACTCCTCATCATTCAAATTTGTGTGGCTGGAATTGATTTTATTCCCTAAATTAGATGTAAAATCCAGCTTGCACATCTTTTCAAACAAATTCACCATTGGGTGAAGGGGAGTTAAAAATGCTTGACCATTTCAACTCATGTTCAACCGATCTATTGCTATTGTCCAACAAAAATACTCAAATTCAATTGATTTCAGTAATTGGCTTAACTTCTGGTGTCACTCCAGGGGACTCCAGTATCTGCCTGAGTGAGAAGATGTGGTCGACAGTCCACACTGTTTTGTCAGAGATGGCTGCCACCTGTCTCCTCAAGGCTTTTGGATACTGGCAAAGATGCTTGCCTCCCCCATAGTGCATTTTTATGCAATGTCCAAGCAACAAAACGTCTGACAAGAAGAAATCCACTAAAGACAAACTCAAGGTCATGCTGCTTAATGCTAGGAGCTTAAACAGTAAACTGCACTCCCTGAAAGCACTCCTCAACTTGGAAGATGTTGAAGTCTGTGCAGTCACTGAGACTTGGTTCAAGGAGTCAAGAGCACCCCGGCCATGCAAGGCTTCAATACCTTTCCCATGTTCAGACCCCAAAACAAACTTGAAAGAACCAAAGGAGGAGGTGTATCCGGCTTCATTAAATCCAGATACACCTCGAGGCTGATAAAACAGGACGACTGTCTTGAGCTACTACAGGTCCAAATAACTGTAGTTAAAGTACCCTTCCACATAATAGTTAACTACAGGTCCCCCACCATGAACCAGGAGAAGCACACCGCCTACCTGGACTTGCTATACTCGCTCATCTATACAGCCAAACACCTTGGTCATGGGAGGTTTCAACTATGATTCCATTTATTGGATTACGTACATGAGCACAAACATGATTGCTTTGTCCTTGTCTTTGTTAATTCAGATGCTCTGGATTAGTTACTCTGCATCCCCACAATGGGCTCAAATGTCCTGGACCTTAGTGCTCAGCAAAGTGGGGTGTCACTGCACTACCCCTTGTGTGTTGCCCTCCGCAGTAAGTTCAGACCATAAATCTGTCTTGCTTGAAGTAAAGATCAAACCTGACACCCCAACAGGAGTAAAAAAATTGAAAAATGCCTCCAAAGCAAACTGTTGCCTACTAAGCAATTGTATAAAAATTTTCAAAGCACCTGCTAACATAACCAACAATGATTGTTATGCAAAGGAATAAACAAATTCCCTATATAGCCATTTAAACAAATCAGCTGTACCTAACAGGAGCAAAATCAGGTCTTTCTGAAAAACAAGCCACCCAGGTGGAGTATAAGTATAAATAAGTTGTACAACAAAAGAGAGAAACTTAAATCTAAGAACTGGAGGGAACTTTTTCAACAGAGGAAAAGTACTCTCCACAGCTTGAACAAGCAAATCAGATATCTTATTAAGTCTGTTTAAATTAGCATCCTACCTAAAGACAGTCATAAGGCATTCTGTAACTACGTCCGAAACCTAAAAGAGAATGCCCAGCTGTGTGCCGAACTTATAGTGGATGGTACAACTCACACTGAAAATGAGGAAATTGCCAACCTGCTAGCCAACAGATTTGGCAATAACTTAACCCCCCCCCCCAATCTTCACCAGACATACCTCAAAGCATTCCTAACACCAGTCCTCCACCAAGTATCTGCAAAGAACAGGTCATACAAGCTGTCTCCAAGGCCAAAAACATGGCCTGTGTTTGAACAGATAAAATTCCAACACTAAATTTAAATCAAGATCTAGCAAAACCACTCGGCACTCTCTTTAACCATAGCTTAAGAACTGGCTATGACCCAGCAGATTGGAGAACAGCAACAGTAATCCTGGTCCACAAAGGGGGTCCATCAGCTGACCCTGGGAACTATCTGCTCATAAGCCTAACCAGCCATATCTGCAAGGCTGTGGAGAGAATCATCATGGACCTTAGCCACAATGACAGACTAAAAACTCTTGCACCAACCCAGTTTTGTTTCATCAGGGGTAGATCTTGCTTATTAAACCTAGTGAACTTCTTTGAGAATGTCACCAAAGCCCTGAATGAGGGCAAAACAGTACATACCACCTACCTTGATTTAGCCAAGGTCTTAGACACAATTCTCCATTAAGATATCATGGAGAAACTCTCACAGCTAGGGATTAACCCATACATTACTAGATGGGTATCCAGTTGGCTCACCGACAGAATGCACACAGTCAGTGTTGAGGAGTCCACCTCCACCAGTAGACCAGTTACCAGTGGAGTACCACAAGGGTATGTGCTTTGCCTTTTACTGTTTGGAATATATTTTTCTGAAGTCCGAGTGAAGGTAGATGGCCTGTGGCTTACCGAGTTTGCAGATGACTGTAAATTGGATGCAATCATAGAGTCCCTCCAGTGATGTTAACATATTACAGAAATGGCTAACACAGACAAATGACTGCTGCCAATCTCACAGTCTAAAACGTAACACACAAAAACATCTCATTATCCCCTTTTGCAAAGAAGTAGCCGTTGCTAATTATGGTATAGATAGCACCTCTTTAAGCTCAAATTCGGTGGTGTGAGACTTGCAAACACAGGTTTATAGCAATCTTAACTTCAATCACCATGTGTCCATAATGTTAAGAAAAGCATTCTACACTGGGCATCTGATAAATAAGGGCATCACATCCAAGACCAGTGATGTCATAGCCCCGCTGTTCTCGACCCTTATCAGACCAATAATTGAGTACAGTGCTCCCTTCTGTATGTATCTCACCTGCAGCAACTGGAAAGACCAAAGAGGTCTCTGGCCAAGAGAATCCAGAGCCTCCAAAACATGGCATACATGGAAAGACTGAAAGACATGTCACTGTATCATACAAGCTGCTTAGAGGCGACCTGTGGTTGACCTACAGAGCAGTCTCGGACCATACCCTGTTGGAAATGCTGGACATCCGCAAATCAAATGGGACAAGAATAACTCACTGCAGGGATCTCGGCCTGGCCTATGACATAAATAGGATATGCATGAAAGACAGATATATCTCCCAGCGATTTATACTCCTCTGGAATAAGCTCCCACTCCATGTGATGCAGAGCTCCTCAATGACTTATTCAAGCACAACCTTGACAACTGGATGGGTGACCATAAATTCACCTGGGGGGGGTAGCACCTATGCCCCTCCTGGACTGGGGCAGTCAGTACTGATCACAAAATCGCACTGCCAACACCGACCATCTAACTGTTGTCAATAAGGGTACTGCAGTTTTTACATGGTTAGGCTTGTAAAGGACCTAGGGAGATTAACCTAGTAACCTCCTATAAACCTACAAATAAACAGAAAAGGTTTTCCCATTGGTGCCACAAACATAGTCAAGACCCACTCGTCACATGTTCCTGCTGTATTACAGTGTCTGTGCAAGGTACCTTGATCAGGATTGGCCTGCTCTTCTATAAAAGCTCACCTGTGGGCTATCTTTCCTGCCTCCCTCTTAGCCATCCATTTGTGACTAGGGCGGAGGTCACGTTTTTCCTCAGGGAAGTCCTAAATCTTAACTGACCAAGGAAACCGTTCTCTCCCCTTATGTTTTAATTTTGTTCTAGAAAAGCTTACACTGCCTCCTTTTGAAGCAGCATCATCTCCTTCTCTAAAATTCTGTACTTGGAAAACTATTCTTCTCTTAACCCTCACCTTGGCTAGTAGGATTTCTGAGTTACAAGCTGTCATGGCCTGCCATTCCTCCTTTTCTTATTTTTTTACAAGGACAGGGTGACAGGGCTAATTCATCCTTCATACCTAAGGTCAGGCTATTCACCTATCCACTTTCTTTCCCAGTTCACAGAAGGGAGACTAAATCTTACATTCTCTGGATATTCACAGGCAACTCAGATTTTATCTGGACAAAACTAAATCCTTCAGAAAGACTGACCAGCTGTTTGTATCATTTATAAGCACGAAATAAGCTGGGCCAGCTGTTCTCCAAACAAATTGTTGCAGCTTGGATTTCTAAGGCCATTTCTTTCTGCTTTTCACACTATGGTAAGACCTTACCTTCCTGTCCTAAAATATATTTCACTAGAGTGTTGATGGCTTCCTCAAGCGGCTTTTCACAAAGGTGTAGACTCTAGGTCAATCTTGAAGGGTGCCATTTCATTCTCTGTACACATCTTTACCAAACAGCTTAAAATTGATGCTTTCTCCCAGTCCAGGGCAGCCTTTTCTAGGTCAGTCCTGACTGGACTGATGAACAATTCTTCTGTTCAGTAGCCAACCACCCGTTCTTCCTCCTTCAGCTCTGGTAATCACCCATATGTCAGGAATACTTCAAAAGTAATAGTGGATGTCCTACTGATCACTGTTGAAGTATTCTATCCCATCTTCCATCCCCTCTTTTCTTCCTCACTTCAACTTTTTTATTCTTCTCCCCTTCACTTTAACCTCTACTCTGTTACATGGGAACAGGGTACTTTTCTTACCAGTTCGAGCTACACTCCTCCTAGCTAGCCAGTCGCCCCCTCTCAGTAGTCTTCAGGTCACAAGCGTGGACTTAGACTGAGGATCCATGCTTGTACATCCGTTTATATACCCAAGCGCATATAAGCTGAGTCATGCATTGGACATATGACCTCGGGAAGGTAAACCTTTGGTACACCAACTGGATGTCAGCAGTGATCATCTGTATGAAACGAATACTGTAACAGTGATCAGTAGGATATCCATTGTTAAGATAAGTTCTTTCATAAATGTACTTTATTGAACTTGAGCACTAGTAAGCCTAATCTGCAGTCATTTGGGATTTTCTTCCTCTCCATACTGGTATGAATACCCTCAGAAGCCATTTCTCCCATATTTCACTCAACATCTTTATCATATCTTCCGTAACCTCATCTGAGCTGCTGCTTTCCCAGACTTCATTTTCCTTAGTGCTCTTCTTCCATCTTCTATGGTGGGCTCTTCCTCTTCTTTTGTCGTAGGCTTTATCTGGGGTACTACAGCTTCTGTGCGTTTTTTTCTTCATTTAGAAGTTGCTGGAAGTACTCCTTCCATCTACCTTTTATGCCCTCTGGACTGGTGAGCAGGTTGTTGCTGGCATCCCTTCTCTCTTCATCTTTCTGTCTTTGCCTAGTGAAGTCTACTAAGTCACTTTCTGGAAGTTGGTAGAATGCCTCAGATGCCTTGTTCTTTGCTATTGCAACTCCTTTCTTAGCCTCTTTGTTAGCTTTCCAATAGTTCTTCTTAGCCTGCTCCATCTTTTCTGTCTCCCATTTTTTCCTACACTTCTCCTTTCTTGTGTTAACTTACTGGACTTCTGCATTGTACCACCAGCTTTCCTTATGTACCTTATTTCCATACCTGGCTTGGACACGTATCTGTTCTGTATTCCTTGCACATGCTGTCTGCCATTCTTCTTCAACTTCAGCTATTTCCTGTTCTTCTTCAGGTGCAGCCTGAGCCCTGAGTAATTCCTTGAACTGTTATGCTTTCTTTCCTGTCCACTTCTAGGTTTTCAGCCTGCTCTCTGTTGAACTTAGAGCCTTCTGTGACCACTGCTTGTAGCTGATTGTGGCCACTAGTGGTTTATCCTGTGGGCTGTTTCACTGAAAATGATTTTACAAATACTGATTCTACCTCAGTGCCCTTTCTTTATTAGGAGGAAGTTTGCTTGAGTTGCATGTTGGACTCTCTTGTATATGATCATGGGACTATCTCTCTTGCTGAACTATGTGTTGGTTACTATCAAGCCATTTTCCAGACAGAAGTCTAGAATGGCCCGTTCTCCTTTATTCCTGTTGCTGCAGCCATGTGGATCGAGGTAGTCTTCATATCCTGTTCTGTCTGTCCCGATATGTGCATTTCGATCACCTATTGTCAACACCAATTCATGTTGTCCTGCTTTATCTAATCAGACCTGCAACTGCTGCCTGAATGCACTCTCTACCTCAATATCACAACCCTGATGTGAAGCATAGGATGAGATTATGAGTAGTGCTCTATCCTTACACTGGAGTCTGATTGCCATGAGCCTGTCACTAATTTTGATGATATCACTGTCTTTTGGTACTTGTGCCTCACCACAATTCCCACACCATCTCTAGTGTAGTAGACTCTGGACCGCAAATGGCTTTGCTGCACTTCCCTTCCATCTTGTCTCCCGGATACATAGGAAATCCAGCCTCCTCCTTACCATCACATCACATCACATCATCCACTTTCAAGTTCCATCCTGTCCATTAACCTACATTGAGTATAGCAATTCTTAGTTCATGTTTGGCAGGTCGATTGGTTTTACATTCAGCTTTCACTCAATAGATCTATTCCAGGTAACCCAAGCCTGGCAACTGGACACCAGCTGGCCATTAGCTTATTGACCCAAGGCTGCTGGGCTTTACTGTGGGCACATGCTGGCCAATAGTAGCACATGCACCTCTCCCACTGTTAGCATGGGTCCCTGGTGTAAGTTGGAGTAGGCCGGTCCTCAACCCACTTATCACCGGCAAATACCTATGCCCATTTTTTTGCAAAATTAGTCAAATTGACCGAGTCACCTAGAGCCAATTGTTTCATCATGAAGTGACTAACCCTGACATGGTGACCAGTGTTTGATCCATGTTATCTTATCCAGAGGATACTGCACATCACAATTAATGAAGTGGTTGGTTTATACAACTCTTCCACCCAGTAGGCACCATCTAGAGTCTGTGTTGCTACCTACAACTCCATTCTTGGAAGAGTTTGACATGGAAATATTCAACATGTTTTTTTGGTAGGTGGAAGGAATCCTACAAAGACAGAGGGAGAAAATGCAAACTTCAAACAGGCATTGGCCAGAGGTCAGGATCAACTCTTGTACAGTGTGCGTGGAAGTCAAATACCTTAACCATTATGCCAATAGGTGTCCAAATACATAAATGACATTCTATAAAGAGTAACTTTCAAAATACAATATATACATGCATTAAATACAGAGTGGAATTCAGAATTGGCATATTGGAAGACTCATGATCAAAAACAAAGTCAGAGCAAAGTATGTAGAGGGAATTCTTCTCTTGCCAGGGCATTTGCCATGCTTAAAGATGGAAGTCAGTGTTCTACTTTAGGAAGGTCAGCTTGAGTCGTCCTTGAAGGGCTAGGACCATAGCTGTTACTTTCATTTCTTTCTGGTACAGTAAAAACAATGAGTAGACCTCTTGATCTCTATGAGTTGAATGAGCTTGTCATATAAAAAGTTTGGAATATTCTTTCTCAACTCCTTTCCTCCACTGTTATGGATAATTTTGTGTCCTGGCAATCCGGGACATTTACTGTCATGTCTTAGCACCTGCAAATTGTACATTCCTCAGGCTCATGGTAAGCTAGAAGGATGATCAATTTAATTTGTTGTTGTTTAAGCTGTCATCTTAACTCTGTATCTTCACCATTCATTTAAGCACAGTAGCATTTTATGTTCTGTTTATGCTTTCCCTTAATTGCATGACTGATTAATTCTGGCTGAATGCTGAGAAATTTGTTTGTCTTTTTTTTTTTAAACACATTTATAGAATTATCACTTAAAACACAGGCAAACGCATTTATATAAAAGAAAACAAACCATGTTACCATGTTCACAGTTACAAACATTATACATCACATACATTATTTTATACAATCAATCCAAAATTACATCAATTGCTCAATTCATGCCTTCCCTTAAACCTCATTCATCCTCCAAAACATTGTTCTGCATGTATTCCCACGATTTCCTTTTTTTTTCTATGCAAGTTGCTCCTGCCCTTTTTTTAAGATCCCACTTCCAGTTCTTTTATCTCTGTTACAATATTTGCAACTTTAAGTACCGTTGGTGTAGCCTTTGATTTCCATTTTCTTGTTATTGCTTTTTTGGAAGCCCTCAGAAGTTGACTTATCAAAACCTTATTATGTATAGGCAATTCAGATCCTGTATCCAAGGTCACCCATTAGCTTACCTGTTTGTCTTTTTTTTTTTTTTTAAAACATTTTTATTTTGTTTTTATTATAAACATACGCAAACGTACATATAACAAATACAATAAATCAATAACAAAACTATTTACAATATTTATATTCATCCATGATAAGTAATCATTTTATCCATGAGACATTGTCAGTATTTGTTCAAAAGGTTTTCCAATTTTTGCCATGCTATTTTTTTATGAGTAATGTTATGAGTTCTATACCAAATGGTTTGGAGTTCTTTTTTGCAAACAACTTTTTCTAAATTAATAAAATCTTTAAACATCAACTCTTGTTTACTTTTCCAGTTCAAAGTAATAACTTTTCTGGCAATTGCAAGAATTGACCAGAGTAACTGAATCTGAGATTTAGGTATTACATTAGGTATAGGAACATTGAATAGAATTAGTGAGTTAGAAATATGACAGTTATCAGACCATAAAGCATTTACAAAATATCTGAAGTCTTTCCAGTATTGAACATTTCTACATTCAATGAACATGTGAACCCAGTTGGTCTCTAATAATTCATCACATTTCCAACATTTATTTTCACTGTTTTTGAGTGTAAGATTTATTTTATGTGGAGTATAGAAACTCTTATTCATAAATTTCCGTGTATATAATCTCCATTATAATGAAGAAGCGGTACCATACGTAGAATTCAATAACAATTTTTTTGATTTATGAGATATTTGTTCTCCATTAATCTTTACATAGTAATTCCAAAGATCTGAGTCAAACTTTAGAGTATCTTCTCTTAGTATGTTATAGATAGGTGAGATACTTAATTTTTGATTATCTGTCTTTTCAAGACACCTAATAAAAAGCTGAATCAAATTAGGTATAGATTCAGTCTCTAGGCTGATCGATACTCTCATTTTGTTTTCTATAAACTGCCGTAATGACTGTATAAATGACCAACTGTCTTGACTATTATCAAAACTACATAAAAGAGAGTTTAGTGGTTTAATACTCTTATTTTCAATAAACTGATGCCAGAATATCAACTTATTTTCTTTTAATTTTTGCCTCGCATTGACGTTGAAAGAATCTAGGCAATCAGAGGAGTATGCTATAGGAAATGTTAGAAATAGAAATTGTTTAATGTTGTAATTACAATCAATTATATTTTTAAAGTTATTAAATATTTGATTAATGCCATAAGAAAAATGATCAAACTTCTTATTAAATAAACAAAATTCACATAAAAGCCAATGAACTTTACTTTTTCCATATTGTTCCTTAAATTTATTTTCTATAGTTCTGACATCAGTTTTATGTATTGTTTTTCAGCCAGATATATAGGTAGGTGTGATCCAGTGTAATATTACATTAATTATAACTGATTTGGAATAAATATCTAAGCTAGGAAATGCTATTCCATTACTGTTCCAAGCTCTAATGTGCCATTTATATACAATCCTAGGTTTTAAGGGGAACCATAAAAATTTAAGTAGCATGGAATCTAATTCTGAAATAAGTTTTTTGGAGGGGGTAGTATCAATGACTGTATATAAAATATGTTAGGTAAAATTATCATTTTAATTAAAGAAAGCCTATCCTCCATTGTGAAGAACATTTTATTCCATATTTTGATTAGTTCACTAATGGTGGTTATTAAATTATTGTAGTTTAGTTTAACAGACTCTTTCTGTGTACTGTTTGTACTGACACTCAAATATTCGAATACATCATTCTCCCAATTAAACAGGCTGTTCCCTCTTAGGTTTTTGTTAATCTTTTTGTTAATTAGTAATGTTTTGGATTTATTATGATTAAATGTAAGCCCTGAAATTCTTTCAAACTTGCTTAAGGTATGCAAAGAACCCTCAATATCACCCAACGTTAACAACATATCATCAGCAAATAATTGTATCTTAGGACAGTAGTCCTTATTAATTTGAAAGCCTTTTATATTTTGCTTGTTTCTGATATATGTAGCAAAAGGTTCCATTGAAAAGAGCAAACAGTAATGGTGACAAAGGACAACCTTCTCTAGTTCCCTTGAAGATTTCTAGTGGTGAGGATAGACATGATCCAATTTTCATATAAGCTTGTGCCCCACTATAAATTTTCATTAATAAGTTGACAAAGTCTGAGGATAATTCAAAACCAATCAGAATTCTTTGTAGATAAGACCAACTAATAGAATCAAAAGCCTTTTCTATGTCTAGGCTGATAATAGTTAGTTGTTTTTGTATTTGCATGCTATGTCTATTACTGATAGTAATTTAATAATGCTGTCTTGCACTTTTCAATGAAGAATGAGCCCTGTCTGATCATTATGTGTTAGATTAGGTAATATTTGCTTTATCCTATTAGCTGATATTGTCATGAAAATGTTATAATCAGTCTTTTTTTTATGAACACTGGGGCTGTTTCACTTTTCTTGACAAGTCAGTAAACCCTAAGAAGCTATCTCTGATTTTGACTTGCTGCATTACTTTCCTTGGGACAATAATGTTTTCCATTGTCAGCATGGTCATCCCATTTCAAGAAAGGATCTTATCACTATAAACACATCTAAAACAGATCAAGGAGGCCTCCTTATTTTCAGATAAAAGATATCCATATCTTATATGTGGGATTATCCTCCTTTGGTCTGTCATTGACCTTACCCTTCCTTGTTCTCTGATCTAGTGTTTTTTCTGTGAAGCCTCTGTGATTGGGTAGGGGATAATCTTTGCAGGCACACGCCACGGGTGTCAGGCATTATATTGGGTACAACTTGCCCAGCCCCTGAGCGTATTAGTTCTTACTGTTACTTAAACATGTTGGATTTTGATTCCGGTGGGCACATGATGGGAATTACATAGTCAACTGTTGTATTTTATGTTTTAGATGTTTGAATCATCTTGTTGATATACAAGTGTTTTCTAGTCTGCAGTGCATAGTGTTACAGAGTAGTGTTGATTTAAGAAGACACTTTATTCAGCTACTCATTGCAGGGTGTACAACTTAATCTTTTTCTCTTAGAGAAAACATATATTTCTTCCTTTTTATATGCTTTTCTCCTGGAATTCCATTGGGCAAGTGAGAATGGTTCTTAAAAGCTACTGTAATTAAGCCAGTCATATTAGGTTAAATAATTAGGCTGTAGTACTTTTGTCCAATCTGTGATTATCCTTGCATTTTAATTAAAATAACTACCTGCAATTGAAAGTTAGGCTAATGGAGTTTAAAGGACAGTATTGCCCTCACTCTTTAAGAATTGAATTGCTATCATTTAAGGAATCTCTAGCAAAGCCGTTTTAGCAAGGCAAAGATGGACAATATTGTGCATTTGTTCTTAACTGTGATTTTTTACTGCTTAGGTCAGTTATCTTTTATGTGTAACTTAATAGCATTGAATGTTGCTACAATCACAACTATAGCTCCACATAACCTTATTTGTTTTCTGCTCTGCCCTTTTTCCTCCTAGAATTCTGTCCAGTAAATTTGTATTTTTCCACCTTAATTGAAATACAGAATATCCTGTCCTACAGCTATATACACTGAGATCTCCTCCCCTGGAAAACGGCAACAGAATATTGCTGCAAACACTCTGAAACAAAGTATGTTCGATGTTTCTGTAAATTCCAAACCTGTTACAATCTAGTAAACTGTCCTGCTATTTAGGCAGTGTACCTAGGAAACCCTGTTGAGCACTGTACCTTAAATGACCAGCTGAACAATTCCCCTCTCTCCCAGATATTGAAACCCTATGCAGAACATTTAATTATTTTTATTAAACCCTGTAGTGGTCCTACCCATCTCCCAGTACTCCATAAGGGCTCAAAACAAAAACGCCACTGAAGGATCTATCCTACCTTGTATTATGGTTGTATTTTACTAGCTTTTTCCCTTTAAATTGGCTCCTAAACCTACTGATAGTCTTCCTTCATCTATTGCCGACTTTGCTCCCCTCCCTGCCCCCAAGTTCCACCTGCCCCCAGTGGTCTTGCCTTTATTACAAACAATAGCCACTCCCACCTTTCAAACAACCTGTAACATCACTACACCTATGCTACCTCCTACAGCTTCTCACTACAATCTCTCCTACTCAGCTAATGTGTACAAGCACACCATATCTATACTCACTGCATGCACACTCCTTGCATACATCACATCTTACCAGACCTCCACCATTCCTGCACTCAACCACTACCACTGTACCACCACACACACCACCATTCATATCCCACCTCAACTCTACTACTCTCTCACCAGGTCAACAACCTTCCCAATACACCCTCTATATAGACTACAGACCACAATACCTAAACTAAAAACAACCCCACAACTTAACATAACAACCCTACCACCATACCTATTACCCACAGAACACAATACAAAAAACTTCCCTTATAAGCAAGCATATCCAGAAATTGGTAAAATTAATAATCTCATCCATATCCAACCTAGCACTCGGAGACATCCATCCCAATCCTGACCCCTCAATCCCCAACCCCTCTCCTCATAATCAGACTACAAACCACATCTTCTCCCAAATCACAGCCAGTAGAAAGCCAACCAACCTCCTTCTGATAAGCCTAAATATTAGACGTATATGCAACAAGGTGCATGAATTCCATGCCACCATAGAATTCTACTCCCCTGATGTAGTGATCCTTACAGAAACATGGTTAAAAACCACACATTACTAATGAGCAAATCCTCCCTACCGATTACAATATACTAAGAGTAGACCGACTAAACAGAAAAGGAGGTGGTATTGTTATAATATTTAAACAGCATCTAGACATCCCAATCTTAAAGTTAGCAACTCCCCAAATAAGTAAGGAAGAAATATATACCAACCTTAAAATAAACCAAAATAAAACCCTAAACATAATACGTTGCTACTTCCCACCTGTCATCTACCGTCAAATACTCAAAAAAAAAACTAACTTCAACCCTCTCTCATTCAGCTCATCCTTAAAAGACTGTAACTGGCAACCTCTAAAATACCTCAAACTAGGTGACGCAGTTGACTACTTTAATAAAACATTCCTGAGCATCCTTAATTACCACGCCCCCATAAGACGTTCCCGAACTAGAGCCCAGCCATCCCCATGGCTACAAAAACCACAAAGTCTGAAATGAAAAACAGGGATAATAAAGACTGGGACAACTGGCGCAAAACCAAAAACCCCTCTACTAGGCAAAAATTCCTAGAACTACGCATTAGAACCAAAAAGCTTATAAAACAGAACAAAATCCAGTACTGCCACTTTGCCCTTATCTCCTCCCAACATAACCCCAAACAATTCTAGTCCTCAGTAAACTCCATCCTCCACCCAGGTAAAGTAAGTACACCCACTCCTAACTTAACTTACTCCTCTGAAAATATTGCTACCTCTTTCAACAATCACTTCACAGAAACCGTACTCTCACTAGCTAGACAACACCCCCCCCCATAAACCCACACCATCAACTACAACTAGCAATCTCCCCACTAGCTTCTCTTTCTCTTCTGTTCCTACCCCCAAAATAAAACAACTATTAACTAAACTTAAACCCACCAGATTAGCAGCAGACAACCTCCCAAGTGAATACCTTCAACTTGCAGCTGACGCTCTGGCCTACCCAGTATCACTCTTGGTTAACAGATCTCTGTCAGGAAGTTATGTTCCCACACTATGGAAAGTCTTACACATAATTCCCCTACACAAAGGAGGCCCCTCCACAGATCTAACCAATTACCGCCCCATAGCTATTCTCTCACCACTCTCCAAAATACTAGAGAGATGCATCTATTCTCAAGTCTCAGATCACCTCTTTGCTAACAACCTCCTCTCCAACACACAACACTGTTTCTGACCTAACCACAGCACCACCACCGCCTTACTCTCTTTCTCCAACACTATCCTACAAAATAAAAATGCAGGTTATCTCTCCTCAGCTACCTTCCTAGACCACTCTAAAGCTTTCGACATGGTCCCACACAAATATCTCATCTGTCTTCTCAATAACCTATCCTTCTCTCAACCAGTCATCAGCAGGTATCAGAGTTACCTATCTGACCGCCAACAAGCAGTTGTTTGGCAGGATGACCTATCCCCCCAACTGCCAGTCTCCATAGGGGTTCCCAAGGGTCCATCCTGGGACCCCTTCTCTTCTCTGTTTTCACCAATAATCTAGCCTCAGCCACAACACATGGCACACTCATACAATACACAGATGAATCAACCATCATCTGCACAGCCCACTCCCTACCTGGACTGCAAAAAGTCAGTCAGGAAGCATTTTCTTCTTTTGAAACTTGGTTATCCGATGCCTGACTAATACTCAACCCAAACAAAACAAAATTACTAATCTTCCAACCCACCAAACTTACCCTAGACAGCTCTCACTTTAACATCACAGCGAAAGACACCACCACCATCCAGAACACACCAAATTACTAGGAGTAGAAATAGATAATAAACTGAACTTTGACATTCACATTTCCATGACCATTAAAAAAGTGCACAAAAAGCTAAGAGCATTATATAGAAATCAGCAACTACTTACCAAAGCAGCTAAAATTTCGGTAGCAAATTCTCATCTTATCTCTACCCTACTCTACGCCTCTTCAATATTTACTAACCTTAGACAATGCGACCTAAATAAGCTCGAAACCTGCTACAACAAAATTGCCAAATTCGCCACAGGGGCTTCCTACCGTACTCGCCACTGTCTCTCACTAGCAGAACTGGGCTGGCTAGAGCTCCCCCACCTCCTTCAATGTTGCCAACTCACACTTGCCCACAAACTAATAAACGAACCACTAAAAGTCCCATCTCTCCAGAATCTACTCCAACCCTACATAACCACCAGACCACTAAGATCCAGCCACAAAAACAGGTCACAAGAGCCAGTAACTGCTGGAGAAGCATTATTCTCCTGCAGTATAGCCAGCTCTGGAACTCCCTCCCATCCTTAGTTACCTCCATAACTTTTTGCACCCACTTCAAATCCTTACTAAAATCACACTTAAAAACTTGCCAGATATGCCCTTGCACCCCCCCCCCCCCAATACCATCTACTCCACCCACCCACTACCTCTCTTGGCCCCCCTATCAACAACCTTCTCTTAGCCAGCTTGGCTACTCATGTTCCCAGCTACCTACCACATAATACTAACTTCTTGTAGCAACAACTGCTAATGGCTGTTATGTACCTCAAAAACAGATTGTATCAATTGTTCACTGATGAATCTCAAATACATTTGTAACCATGTTTAGTATATGTCACCATATTTTAAAATTGTACTATGTTGTACAGCTGTTTTAGATCTATGTTTTATTCTTGTCTTATGTCCTCAGCTGGACTAATGTCTATATTTTAAATGCTATGTTTTTTAACTGTATAATGTAAGTAATACTTAATGTGGAGCTTTTCTCCCCAGGCCTCCGCTGAAAATGGACCTGTGTCCAGTCGGACTCTCCCAGTCAACAAATGTAAATAAATAAATAATAAAAATAAAATTTACAATGAAGTAAGTACATCAGTTATTTCTGTGCACTTTTCAGGACCGTCCACTTTAATCCATAGATTTCTTTACATTAAGAATATTCTTAAGCACTAATATACATTCATACATTTAGTATTTTAGCCATTTTAGATGAAGATGAAACTCAACAAGTTATAGTGAAGACAGGAAGAGATTGGATAAAGATCAGTCAACAGGGAAGTCTTCAGGAACAGATAGTATTCTTGTGGAAATTTGGAGGCTAGGAGGGAAGAAAGTGAGAACGTTGTGGGAGGTTTTGTTTAACAATATTTTAAAAGGATGGGTAGCATCAGCATCTTGGAAGAACATTGTGGTGGTTATATTGTCCAAAAAGGGTAAAGTCATTTCAGACCCAAATTTATATAGACCCATTTCAATTTTAAACAATGATTATAATATATGTGTATACTAGGTAAGAGAATGACAAGGGTGTTACTGAAATTAGCTGGTTTGTATCTTTGTGGTTTTGTGAAGGAGAAGCAAAGGTTAATAGAAAACTGATCACCCAGAGTAAGGAACCAGTTCCATTTTTGTTGAGCCTTGATACAGAGAAAAACATTCAGTGGAGTCATCTGGGGTTTTATGAGTAGAGCAATGATAACAGTGATATTCCCTGATGGAATAATAAGGTTATAAGAAGGGTATATCAAATATCAGAGATTGAAAGGTTCCTGTCTGACAAATTGTGTTTGAGCTATAGAACCAGGGTTGGGTATCCTCTTTCCTCTTTATTTTCTTTGTATTTAGTACCATTAGCAAATAAATAAGGAACTTTCAAATTCAAGGATATAACTGGTATGGTACTCAAGAAAAGTTAGCATTATTTGTAGACAATATCATTTTGCACTTGATAAATCCAGAATAGAATATTTTGGTGTTATGAACATTATGAGCCATTTTCATGTATTTTCAGATATAAAATGAATTAACGTAAAAAAGCCTATAGCATAACCCCCTCCCTCTTGAACTCCATCTCCCAATCACAACCTCTCCAACCCCATTCACAGTCCACATATACTACTTGTCCACCTCATCTGATACTCTCCTATCTGCCCTACTCATTCCTCCCTCTAATACTCATCCACACCACAACCATGACATGTCTTATAACTCAAACATTTCGAACCCTATTTATCTGCTTTCTGTTCTTACTCTCTTTATACCATGCTACCTCCTACCATTCTAACCAACTCCACCCCTCCTTCCTATCCCCCCACACTCCCACCCCTCCTCCTCATCCCACTATAAACATTTCCACAACATATCCACCTCCCTAGTCCAACCCAACCTCCTCCAGTACTTCAAATTAAAGCTTGTCCCCCCTCCAATCCACATACCACAAACATAAACTAATTCCCTACCGTCCACAACTATTAAAAACTAGGTCAAAAATGTCACTACCCTTCCTCAACTTCCTCTACTTAGCAGGGGACATACATCCAAACCCTGGACCAAATACTTCCTCTTCTCCAAACCCCACTGTTACATGCAATAAAACTAGCCACAAACACCTCAAACTCTTCACCTTGAATGCCCAAAGCCTAAAGAACAAAGTAACCCAATTTCATGCCTGGCTCAACCATAACCTACCCGATATTGTAGCCATCTCATAAACTTGGTTAAAACCCGACATCTGTGATTCTGAAATCCTACCACCTGGGTTCCAAGCCCTGAGACATGATCGCTTAAAAAGAAAAGGGGGCAGGGTAGCCTTAATATACTCTAATTTGCTGTCCCTATCTCTGTACTCTAATCCTGTCCCTCCATTCAACAATGCTGAACTAGTCATAGGCCTTCTAAAACTAAATAACCATAAAAACATATGTATAATTGCCCTCTACATCCCCCCCAGGTAATAACATCACCACTCTTGAAGAAATTCTCCTCTGGACCTCTACCAATATTAAACTAGAGACCTTCATACTTGGAGATATAAATATCGACTGGAATAAAATCAACAACCCAAATCCCACTATATCCATCAGTCTCTTCAACTTTACCCAACTAGCTAACTCTATCACCAGACCCAACAAAACTAACCCTCCAGGTACAACTCTAAACTGGATCCTAGTATCTGACCCCAATAAAGTTATAGACTCTGGCACTACTCCTGACCCTATAGGTGACCACTTGTCATCTTTCATCCACAGAGCTACTCACTCCTCTCCTCCCCTACACCAATATACCCACACCCATAACCTCACAAACTTCAACCCCACAACCTTCTTGGAATCCCAACAAACAAACTGGAACCCCCTAAAAACTCTACCACTAGACAATGCCATAGAATTCTTCAATGCTGCCTTCTTAAGCATCCTTAACTCCCTAGCTCCTCCAAGAACAAGGAGGGTCAAAACTAAGTACACCCCTTGGCTAACCAAAGACACCAAAAAAGTTATGCTACAAAGGTACAAATCTTTGAAAACCTACCACCAAAATAAGCAGCCAGAAACTCTCCTTTTATATAAACAACTTCATAACCTTGTTAAAAAACATATCATTAGAGATGAAAAGTCCTACTATATTAAACTCCAGTCCAGCCAATCAAACAACCCCAAACATTTCTGGAACTCAGTTAATTATTTTCTCAAACCAGGTATCAAAAATAACCCCTGCCCTGACTCAGGCAAATCTGACTCTGAAATAGCCGCCCTATTCAACTCTTCCTTTACCAACTCAATCGCTGACCTGACCAAGACCTTCCGTAACAGCAACTCCCCCTCCCAACCCATCCAATCTTCCACACCCCCTACACACCTCTCTGCTTCTCATTCCTCACCAATATTTGAACTTAAACCCATCTCTACCTCCCTCATAAATAGATTACTCACTAAATTAAAACCTTGCACCAATGCCCCTGACAATATTACATCTTCCTTCCTAAAAATAGCCACAGACAGTATTGCTCTTCCCATCAGCATCTTAGTCAACATATCCATGCAGGAATGATATGTACCAAAACTATGGAGTGCTGCCTTTATCCTACCCCTCCATAAGGGAGTCAAAATCAATCACATCTCTAATTTCTGCCCTATATCTATCCTCTCCCCTATCTGTAAAATCCTAGAGAAATGTATCCACCTACAGCTTATGCCATACCTAGCCTTACATCAACTAATTAATCCAACCCAACACTGTTTCCGACCTGGCCATAGAACTATCACTGCCCTGCTCTCATTCTTAGATGCAGTAAATTTAGCCCGTGACTCTGGTAAAATTGTCTCTACAGTTCTACTAGACCTGTCCTAAGCATTCAATATCATTTCCCACACCCACCTCTTAAACCACCTTTCTAGCCTTTGTCTCTCCAAAAATTCTTTATCTTGATTCTCAAGCTATCTCTCTGGTAGGTCTCAGAGCATGAAATGGGGGAAAGGCACCCAAGCTACCTCTCTGGTAGGTCTCAGGCAGTGAAATGGGGGAAGGACACCTCTTCCTTCCTTCCAGCCCCCACTGGGGTACCTCAGGGATCTGTACTTGGTCCAATGCTGTTCAACATCTTCATTAATGACTTCCACAAAGCCATACCCAGTACCAAAATTGTACAATATGCAGATGATTCAACTTTAATCTTCTGCGCTCCCACCCTCCCTGAGCTACAAATAATAACCCAAACTGCCTTCTCCTCCACTGAACAATGGATGCTCCAAAACCACCTCTCACTAAATGCCAACAAATCCAAAATTATGTTATTCACTCTATCAAAAGTCTCCCCTCTTGATAAACATTCTTTCCAAATTATAAGCCACAGCAACACTGCCTTAGAGGTCTCTCCCTTTGCTAAACTTCTTGGGGTAACTATTGATGAACACCTAAAATCCGACACCCAGATCCAGCAAAACATTAAGAAAACTCATATTAAACTTGGTATGCTGTACAGAAACATCCACTTCCTTTCCCCTCTCACCAGACAAACCCTTGCCACTACCTATCTGCTTCCCCCTCTTTTATATGGTGCTCATCTCCTATCTAACCTATCTGCATCTCTCTCCTCCAAACTGGAAGTCTGCTATAATAACATTTCTAAATTTGCCACAAAAGCCCACTTCTCCTCCCATCACTGTACTGCCCTTCATTTGCTAAACTAGCTTGAACTCCCCAACCATCTAGATTATCTCCAAATTACTAAAGCCCATGAACTAATTTTTCATCCTACTAAGTGCCCAGCCCTAACTAATATCCTCCAACCATACTCCCCTACAAGATCTCTTAAGATCATCCCAACAAAACCTAATCATTGTCCGTAAACCCAATCATCCTGCTGGGTAGTATCTGCTATCCTTTTCTTTAGCTAAACAATGGAATTCCTTGCCATCCTCCCTAAGGACTTGTGAAAGCTTTGAAACCTTTAAAACTCTTCTAAACTCCTACCTTTCTTCCAAATGGAAATGCAACTGCTCTCTCCCCACATAACCTTATGCCGCTGTCTCCCCATAAGCTTTTCTCTACCACTGAGCCTAAACCTAACCTGACATAATAGTAAAAGTAAACACCTGTACAACCCACTTTAACCTCTACCACCTCTGCTCTCTTTCACTTCTCTTCACTTTCCCAGTTGCCTTTTCCTCCCTACACTTCAAATACCTTCTGAGCTGGGAACTTCTAACTTTTTAACTTCTTTAGCTTAAAATATAATCTGCAACAACTTATTCCTGTTCTTTAGCTTAAAATAAAATCTGCACGCACAATTTCTTCTCAAAAAATTCCCCTGTTCCTACTCTGTATCATACCTTCATAAATGCTTAACACCATGAAACCATATAATTTATGTTTTTCTCTGACTCTTAATCATTTTTGAATTGTGTTTCTCTTTACTTTGTAACTGTGAGCACACTGTGTAACACAGTCTTATTTAATTGTACTCTTAACTCATTTAATTTAGATTTTTATGTGAATAACTGTGTATAATCACTATGTAATGCGAAGCTTTTCTCCCCGGGCCTCCACTGAAAATGGGCTTCCTGAGCCCAGTGGACCTCCCCGGCCATCAAACTGAAATAAATAAATAAAATAACATTCGGTTACCGTGTCATGACTTGGTTCAGCAATACCCATATTTATTTGGACATGATAAGAGGAAGTGCTTAGGTGTATAGATTAAAAGGGATAGTGCTATGACAGCTAAGGATATGTGGGAAGAAACTAAAAATACAAAACTGAGAAACTGAAAGCTGTTGATTATGGATATGAATAGTAAGATGCAAGCTGTGAAAATGTTTGTAGCCCTTTTAGTGCCATATATTTGTCAGAGGTACTTTTATCAACCAGAGAATTTGTGGATGATCATTATTGATAAAGAGTTGAAGGATTTGTAAGGAGGGGAAGATGGCAAGAGTTAAGTGGAATAGGTTGATTATGCATGTAAAGCATGATGGTTTAGAGTTAACCAGTTTGAGGGAATGCTTTAGAGCTGTGCAGGTAAGGCTCATATACATAACTCAAGTAGAAGATTATAAAATAAGGAGAAAGTAGGATTTTTGCTGCAGGTCCATCAGAATAACAACAATCATACAGAATATTATGTTTATAAGTAGAAAGTATTCTAGGAACTAAGCCATGACTGAAATAGAAAAATGATATTTTACCAATATGGGTAACTGCAAGCAGGGACGTAGTGTATTGGCTGTCTGGGCAGTTTTTCTATCCCTTTCAACTTTCTGGTGTAAAAGCCTGCGTTTGCCCGGGTTTACATTTGTTTAAGCTCCGCCTAGCGGTGCCGAGCTGAGGTAACCTACTATTGGTGCCAGAAAGTCTGCTATTCAGTTTTTCCCTTGAATCTTGCTTGTTCTTTCTCTCTTGCACTTCAAAGAGCTTAATCGCTTTGCACTTCAACAGGGTTTTATAGCAGTTATTGTACCACACCTAAGTGCCATCAGCAGTAGTTGTTCTTCACAGAAATAACTCCAATACTTAGTAGTTATGACTACCCCTCCTGTCATGATTAAAGGACAGTTCCCTGTGCTTTCTCCGATTAACCTGATGCACTTGGGCATTCTGAGGCAGTGTGCCAACTGCCTTATGTAGACAGACAACCCTCTCCTCTTACCTCCCAACACTCAGACTTGTGAGAGATGCAGTTATATCAAGAAATTGGAAGCTACGCACTCTCCAGCAAGACTGGACTAGCAGGTCAGGAGGAGAACGTCAACACCTGCACCACACCACACCACATGGAACACATAGACCTCCAGAACACCCACCATCACATCTCTCACATAAAAACACAAACCACACACCCACCTTCGCAGAGGCTGTCAATAAAATTTTACCCAAGCAGCAGAGCCCTCCAAGACAGAAACGTACTCAACCACCACAACACAGCACAAACTGCAGGATACATAGCTCACCTCCACAGTGTGCCCCTCAACCTAAGCCCCTAAGGCTGAAAACCTTGCTCAATACACTAATCAGAGGTGACTCAATAGTGATGCACTCAGATGTCCCACTCACTAGGTTGAATAAGGAAAAGGTAACAGTCAGCTATCAGGTGCCAGAAATCCAACACATGACACACGCACTCAGGTCACTCCATAACAATTACAAGTATGACGGTATCATTGTCCATGTGGGTGTGAATGACCTGAGACACACCTCCCTGGACTGCATGAAAAGAGACATGATGGAGCTCTAGGATTATGTGGCCTAGGCAGGTATGATCCTAGCCCTGAGCAGTATCCTACCATCACGGAGAATGATCTCAATACAAACAAAAAATGGTTGACTTTAACAACTGGTTAAGTTTCTGGTGTTATTCTAAGGGGATCTGCTTGGGATGACATGATTGACAGACCTCGATGTTCTGCCATAGATGGCCTGCATCTGTCACCCCTGGATTTCCGGGGCTCTTGCCACCCCTATAGTGCCTTTTTAGGCAGTGTTCCAAAGACCAAATTACCATCATTACAGCTATAAATAAATACAATCTAAGGGTCATGCTGCTCAACCCTAGAAGTCTAAATCTCAAGATGCACTCACTCGAAGCACTCCTCAAAATGGAGAACATCGACATTTGTGTTGTAATGGAGACCTGGTTTAAAGCTGCAGAAAGCACCCCTGCGCTACCAGGCTGTAACTTATTCCACACCTTTCAGTCCCGAAACATGGACCGTAGCTCCAAAGGTGGTGGTGTCTCCATATTCATAAAGGATATGCACACTCCAGACTAGTAGCCCAGCATAACACATCTGAGATACTTCAGGTACAACTAACATTGGGTAAGATGGCGATCCAGGTCATAGCCTGCTATAGGTCCCCAACCATGTCCGTAGACTCTCACTCCATGTTCCTGAGCACCCTGGAATCTATCAAAGTCCAACCCAACGCTGTCATACTCGGAGACTTTAACTACCCATCCATCAATTGGGAGAACTACTCAAGCACCAATACACTGGCCCAACGCTTCATGGACTTCATCAATTCCAGGGCCCTGGACCAGCTCATTCTGACCCCCACTAGAGGAAAACACATCCGTGACCTGGTTATTACTAACATGGGTGACTGTTGCTCTACACCAGTAGTCAATCCCTCCCTGATCAGATCTGACCATAAACTAATGACCATGGAAATCCACATCTCACCCACACCCTCTGCAATGATAACCACCTTGAAAAACTTCTCCAAAGCTGACTTTGGGTTCCTAAAAATAGAGGTGGCTAACTTCACGGCACCCATGCCAATGGAAAATAGCTGCATGACTGCCGAATCATACACCGGTGCACTGTACGAACATGTACATAAATGCATGGAACTAGCCATACCCAACAGAACCAAGATGCTCTCATCCAAAAAAGGAAGCTAATCTGGTGGTCCCCTGCCATTAATAAACTCTACAACAGAAGGAAGAAACTGTTGCAGAAAAACATGAAGTCCAAAGACTGGAAAAAATCCCTTATTAGCCTCAACAAAAAGTTGAGATCCCTCATCAAATCCTGGTATCAAGACAGAATTGCGGCAGACAAAAAAAACAATCACAAAGCCTTCTATAGTTATATCAAGAATCTTCATGGCAGTACACAGATTTGCTCTGAGTTACTGCACAATAGTACCTCCTATACTGAGCTAACAGATATATTATAAAATACCGGAAGAATGCCTGGCACCCAGCATTACTGCAGCATGGGTTAAAGCTGCATTGTCCAAGGCCAAGAATACAGCTTCTATGGGATACGATAATATCCCTGGATGTGTTCTGCATGAACTACAAAGTGAACTGGCACCACATCTGTGTGCCTGTTCAATCACAGCCTCACCTCAGGCTTTGTCCCTACCGAATAGCGCGCTGCTACAGTCATCCCTCTCCATAAAGGGGAGCAACTACAGACCCTGGGAATTATCGCCCCATTAGCTTGACGAGTCTGATATGTAAAGCTATGGAGCACATCATCATGGACCTAATTAACAAGGATATAGGGAATCTCCAAACTCTAGACCCCACGTAATTTGGCTTTGTGAAAGGGAGAATCATGCCTGCTCAACCTAGATGACTTCAAGTCAGTCACCAGGACTGTGGATGAAGGTAAGGCAGTACATACAGCCTACCTTGATCTGGCCAAGGCCTTTCATACCATTCCTAACTCGGGAATTATTGATAAACTCACCAAACTAGGCATCAACCCCTATATCACTAGGTGGGTTGCAAATTGGCTTACAGAACACACAGTGTGAAAGTAGTAGTCTCCAAGTCAGACTGCTGACCTGTCATGAGTGGAGTCCCACAAGGATTGGTCCTAGGTCCTCTCCTGTTCGGCATCTACTTCTCAGAAGTCCAGGCCAACACAAAGGGATGCTGGCTGACCAAGTTCGCAGATGACTGCAAGCTGGGAGCCGTTATTAACTCCCCAAGTGATGCAGACATCCTACAGAAAGGCCTCACTGAGACCTGTGACTGGTGTTGAAACCATGGCCTTAAGCTTAATGCCAAAAAAATGTGTCACCATCCCCTTTGGTGAAAACTCAGTTCCCACTAATTACCACATCGATGGCAGCCCACTGAACACCGAAGGTGTTATAAGAGATCTGGGGGCGCAGATTGTCAGCAACGTCTTCTTCGACTACCATATTGCCACTGTGGTCAGAAAGTCCTTCTGTGTGACACATCTTATTACCAAGGGTTTTGCTTCCAGGAAGAAAGAGGTCATCGTCTCTCTTTACTCTTCCCTCATTAGACCAATCATTGAGTATAATGCCCCATTTAGCATTTACCTCACTAGACACCTGCAACAGCTGGAGAGGCCACAGAAGTACCTCACGAAGAGGATCATAGGCATTAAACACATGTCCTACATGGACCCACTCAAAAGACTCCAGCTATTCTATGTCTCATATCGCCTACTTGACTTACGAAGCCATGTCTGACCCAGCTCTGTTAGAAATGCTACATCTAAAGAAATCCCAATCCTGCCACACCACACGCTTCAGAGACCTCAACCTCAATCAAGAGAACATGCTGGAGGGACAGGTGCCTCACCCAGAGACTGTCCATGCTCTGGAATAGACTTCCCATACATGTCAAGCAGAGCACGTCGCTGTCCCTCTTCAAGAGAAATCTTGATGAGTGGATAGGAAATAGAAAGTTCTTCCCGGGGATCATTCCAATGGCTCTGAATTTGCCTAGATGACATAGTAACACCTTACCTAAGAATAATGCTATTGGCTGCCAGAAAAGGAAGTGCTGGAAAATTTAAATAAAAATCTAAACCAATTGTAGTTGAAATACTGCATGTTGTAAAACAGATAAAAACTGGAGGTGAGATCTTTAGAAACAGAAAGGAGTGAATTGCATATAAACAAATGTAATTTATTAAAACAATACATGCAGAATAATGTTCAGAAAGAGTGAGGTTTGAGAGGGGGCAGGAACTGAGCAATTTATGTAATGTTACAGTAAATGAAAATCGTTAAAAAAATAAATGCAAGTATATTGCATGAAAATAACAATGGAAAATGTTACTATTATATGTTTTATTTTCTATTAATGTATGTATACCCAGTTAACAGATTAAGATGTGATGACTTAATAAATATGCTTTAATAAGCTGCTTTGAGTGTCTGTTGTGATTTAGTCCAGCAGCCAGTCTTTCTTGTGATACGGAAACAAGCAACTGGACATGTGGTTGCATCCCCTCCTCCATCCACAAAGGTATTGTGAGTCTGGCAGTGAGGTCTAGACAGGAACATTACTCGCATCACATTAGATGAGAACATGCTGGCCCATGCCCTTTGACACTTCTCAAATTCTAGTCTAGAACTGAGGATCTGAGAGTCCTCTCTGTCTCTCACACGAGTTGCAGACACCTTCTAGTCAGAATCTAGTGGGAGTGGGGCACACAATACTTTGATCTGTCTGGCAGTTCAGAGAGCATAGTTCTGCTGCTTTGCTACTCTGCAGTGTTGGAAAAATAGAATTAGTTATAGGCACTTTTCTTTCTCTTTTGGCAGGGGAAATTTCTGTATGCCATGCTACTGTTCCCTCTTATTCCACACCATATTGCAAAATTCAGGGAGGAAAGACCAACATTTTCCTGTGTTATTTCAGACTGTCGAGTTTTTTTGTTGGTGGAAGAAATTCAAACCAAGGAAGTCCTTTGGAACTTAGGTGACAACCATGTCTGCTTTAGAGTCTGACTGCTTCTGTAGACTCTCTAATCCCACTAGCCCTCTGGGTTGGGGTGAGAGAGTTGATTGAAGCTATCAGGAAGTTTTCTACCTGGACTTTCACAAGAATGGAGTGTCCCCCTAGTGTATACCCATGTTTGCTGTTGTAAGTAATTTTTTGAACCACTCCAAATGATAGGTATGGCTTTTTACCCATGAGCAGCTTGTCAACCTTTGAAAAATTAAGTGTTTAACTGTACTGCTACTGTTCCTTTCAGTGAAGGCTGACCAATGCTGATATCTTAAGTTGATGATCTACAAAAAATATATCTCTTATCAGTCATACATACAACTCTTTTCCTTCCTGTAACGAACTCTGACAAAAGTGTACTCAAGGCATTTATAGCTGCTGAATGTTCTGTTAATTTCTTTCTATAGTTATATTGGTAACACTTACCTAGCATTTGGTTGATGAAATTGATTGTTTCTGATACTCAGAAACACACTGGGCTCAGGTCCATACCTTTTTAATTTTTCTGTTTTGGCTTGCTTTACTCACCAGGGAAGGAAGTGAATAATAGATCTTGCTAATGATTGGCTCTTTGAAGGCACGTGACCTCTGTACTCTCCAGAGTTTCAGAAAAATGCAAAGAGCTTTAAGTTATTTTCTCACTTGGTGTCAGTACAGGCCCCCCCTCCCCCACACACACGTATACATGCGCAGGGTCATAGCTGCTCAGGGTAAGCAAATGTTTGTCTTTTTGGCTTTTCCCGGTTAGGGGTCGCCACAGCGGAACTCTGGTCTGCTAATGATTGGCAGTAGATTTTTATGGTGCCAAGTTGCCTGCCCGACGCCCAGCCTTCAGTGAAGGCACGCCCATTCACGCATGTCTTTCGGAGGCCACTCGACCGCGGGGAGGACATGCAGACTCCACACAAAAGGCACTCCAGCCGAGAATCGAACAGGAAAACCTCTTGCTGTGAGGCAACAACGCTACCGCTGTACCACTCAGGGTAAGCAAATATGTTTATAAATAATTAAATGTATAAAGAAAGAAATCTGGAAGGGGCACCCACTTACTGCTCTAACCTGTAACTTGACTGTACTATATTTCCCCCGCTTAATAGATTTTTAGTAGACATGGGATCTTTTCAGCTAATGTAATTATTCCAATCCAACCATCATTACTTAATGCAAGATTATTCCTTTACTTAAGCCTGCTTTCTTATTGCCTGTTATTACAACTTATCTTGATTTTCTAACAACATTAACTAAAATACATAGACTTAAAAACTCATCTTACATCTGTTGTCAAGCTGATTGTTATTCATGGACAAAAACTGCAACCCAGGAATCCAGCTAATGTGCTCCACTTCCCTACCCTGCATCCACTATTTCTACAACTTACACTGAACAGACCCTACCTACATCTATTCCAAACCAACACCACCTTTCCAGATCATGTTCTCCAAATTATTTACTCTCCTTCATACATAACCCTGCACTCTCCAAAATACACACCCACCTCAATACTAACCTTACAATCCCATGTACATTTACCTCCTGTCTATCTCTAATTGCCACGCTCCTGCTCCACACCTTCCCTTTATCCCCAAGCACTGTCCCACAGACCACCTTCTGCATCCCAACCAGTATACTATTCTAGCCATACTCTAACCACATTGACGTGTAATGAAAATCATCCATGTACTCTGCCTCCTATTTTTAATAATTTCCTATCTACCTAACTTGCTGTCCTCACCCTCTGCACTAACTACCAAACCTTTTCTCCTCTCACACTAGCAGTGTGATTAACAGTAATACTAACAATCACTTCTCCATCACTTTCTTCCTAATTCACACAGCTCAAACTGCTCCTCCACCTTCCCACTTCAACCAGCAAATACCCCAAATACATAAGGTGGCTTTTTAACCATCACTTTACCCTAAAAATATACAGTTAAGTGATGATGTGCACCCAAACCCATCCCTAACAATCTGTTCCACTCTAGCCCACTCACTCTTTTCAACAGGTCTACTTTTTGTAAATGCTAACCTCAAAAGCATCTACAGTAGAATTCCTGAGGCACAAGTTTGAATAGCTCTCTTATTACGTGACATTTTTATAGCCACAGAAATGTGTCTAAAACCAGTAACTCATAATGAGGAAGTGGTCCTGTCCCATCAGGCTGTAATACACTAAGATGTGATACAATGAAAAGGTAAGCAGATGGTACCCCACAAATTCTGTGTAAAGTAGTAAGTGCCACAAGTCAGAACTCTATTTCTGTTTGCTCATTTATCAGTATTTTAAATTATTGGTATAGCGAAATGAACATTTATAAAGTTATTAGAGAACTGATTAATTCAGATAATGTATGTATGCTGTGGAATTTGCCAAATTAATTTAACTTGATTAGTATTAATCAGTATTATAAATCTTATGTTAATGTGATTATTGCTTTAGAGAAATGTTTTGAGATCCCGTGGGAAAATTGTGGATTTTTTCATGGTATAGGATTTTATATAGGTGACATAGCTGGTAAAGCATTGTATGAATATTGTAATGCATCAGTAGGTGAACATATAATTTTTAAGACATCTCTATGATAAAATTCATCAATTTATGCAGAAGAATACTATGGTAGAGGGCAATATTCCAGTTTTAGGTAAAAAGAAGCAAATTGCTCTGATGTTTAAAGTATTGTCTTCATTTTCTAGTGATCTGTGTTTTCTTTGGAAAATTAAATAGGAATCCTTCATTAAAATGAAGCAGGAGAATATTTTTTAGATTAAAAACTTGCAAAGAATGACAAAACTGTATAAATCAGTAAAATATATCTCAATTCCATACAAATGTTTGTGTGGTATTCATTTTACTCCTCATAGATTGTCGCTTCTGCACATAAAAAAATGATGATGAATGTTGGCACTGTTTTAAGGATGGGGTGATTTGTGGCAATGCTGGTGGGCATCTTCACAGGTATATAAATGTTGGTGTTATACCCGTCATTGGAGTAATATATCATTAGCTCCACAGATATTATTGTTAGACATGCTAGATGGTGTTTCATATAAGAATAGAATGAAAATTATGATAGCCACCATGATTAATAAAAGACCTATTTTGTCTAATTGCAAGCTTCACCATTACCTGAGGTAAAAGTAATGGAATGGAGTGCCTTATTTTGGAAATTTATGTTGCTATATGATTCCTCTGGTTAAAGGATGCATGTCCTTTGCATTTTATTTAATTATTATTATGAATGACATTTGATCCCTTTTGTTTTACTTTTCTCTTTTTTCCAAGTTATTTTCATTTTATTTTTTCTTTCTTTATCTTTCATGATGTTTGTTATATTTTCTGATTGATTAATTGTGTAGATGTTTATGACTCTATTTAGGAATATTTGTAATGGATGATTAAACATTTAATAAATAAAAAAGATAGCAGGTGGTGTAGCAAAAATTTATGAACAACATCTGAATCTTAATACTCACCTGCTTACCTTTCATACAGTCGGCAACGCAGAAATTCTCATGACAACCTTTAAAATCAACAGATAGAAAAAATATAACCATCATAGGAGTATATATCTCCCTTGACAACAACTATGACACCTTTGAAGAAATACTGTCTTGGGTGGCCGACAATGTCAGCCATGAATTCCTATTACTAGGTGACTTCAATACTGACTGTTCATCCCTCCAAAAGGACTCTTCCGCAAATGTTTAACCTCTTTGATTTCTCCCAACTTAAAAATAATCCAACAAGACTCAACAAAAATAGTGATAGACAAAGTACCCTTGATTGTATTCTTACTAATAACCCTATCACCATTGCCTCTACAGGTGTCCTGCTTAATAATCTCAGTGACCACCTTCACACATATATGGTCAGAAAACAGAAGACATAAATTAATCCTGAAAACAGCATTGACATCTGGGAACAAAATCCAAGCTATAAACCAGTTTGCCCTTCCTGTCCTAACTTACAGTTTTGGAATGATTGATTGGCCTCAAAATGTGTTGGATAGAGTAGATATTAAATCAAGAAGGATGCTTCATGCTCACCAAATGATCTATAAAAATCAGTGCATAGCAAGATTATATATTCCCCGTTCCGAAGGAGGAATGGGTCTCCTTGAAATTGATTACATGTATAGCTCTGCAATTGTGGGACTACTCTTCCTATACTTACTTTCTATATTGTACTACCTTACTTTAATTGAACATAGGCTCAACCCATTACAACTATCTCTTACCTGTACTTTAACTTCTCAATCCTTATTTAACTCAGACTACTTTACTATATCTCCCTCTCTACTCTCTCATCCTATTCTCCTGCCCCAACCTACTAACTTTCTGCATTATGATAATGTTTCATATAAAACAAAAATAAACAACCCTCTCCTACTTTTGTTTCACCAGATTTCCTCCATACTAGTCACTACTCTGTTAAAGTCTGGTGACATTCACTGTAACCCAGGACCCCCTTCATCTACTAACACCCACTGCAACCTCACTCCAAACTATAACTCCACCCTAACTAATTAGCATCTCAAGCTTTATGCTCTAAATATCTGTAGCATTCTGAATAAAATTGCAGAATTACATGCACGGATAGACCTGCACTCCCCATACCTCCTAATTCTCACAGAGACCTGGCTTAAACCACATAACTCTGATAACAAATTTCTCCCACCTGGCTATAACATACTGCGACTGGATAGAATAAATAGAAAAAGGGGAGGAGTAAATATCCTTTACCCTGACCATCTCACAGTAACTTCTTTTAACACCTACCTCCTTCCCACCTGCTGAAATTCTGTCAGATAGTGTAATTCTCAACAAATACCTTACCTTAACTGTTGCTGCCATACACATACCTCCTGGTGATATCTTCCTCCTTGAACAAATACTATCTTGGTTCTCAGATAACATTACTACAGAAACAACCATCCTGGGGATGTCAACATAAATTGTCATCACTTTGAAGGGATGTCAACATACATTGGCATCACTTTAAAACAGACTCCCCTTTTCAAAGTGTAAACCTTTATATCTTCACACAGGTCATCTCAACTCCAACCCACCTAAATAAACTCTCAAACTCACACTCCGTTATTGACTGGATACTAGTAGCTCATCCCAATAAATACCATAAACCTGAATCACTATCTGATTCTGTTAGTGACCATGCCCCTATACGAGTACTTAGTTACACCTCCCATACTACTAGTACTCACAAATATAAAACTTTCTGTAATCTGACCAACTTCAACCCAGAATACTTAAATAGCCTCCTATCCTCCATTAACTGGTTTTCACTCTTTTCACTGCCTCTTAATGATGCTGTCTTACACTTCAATTCAACTTTCTTAAATATTCTCAATACTCTTGCACTTCTTCGAACAACAAGAGTTAAATTTCAGATCTTCCCCTTGGCTTATGACCGCCACTTGTTCCTCTATACGTGTCAGAGATCTTGCGTAGAAAAAATGGACCAAATCAAAATCTCCTTCAGACTTACAAAAATATAAAGAACTTAGAAACAAAACTAAAAAAATGATAGTATGATAAAAGAAACTTCTACTCACAGTCCACCTCTAATCACAATAATAACCCTAGAAACGTCTGAAAGTCAGTTAACCACATATTACATCCAGGTAACCCACCATCTCCTAACCTTGTTCCTAAACTGTATCCCACTGAAATAGCCACCCAGTTCAATTCATTTTTCATCAACACCATTAGTAAATTACTGCCTTCTAGCTCCAGATCTCTTCCAAACTCCACCCTTGCTTCTGATTCGTCTAGCCCTCACGCTGAAAAACACCCCAACCCCCCCCCCCAAAAAAAAAACACTTTTTCTCTTCAATCTGTATCAACTGCCTATATCAAAAAACGTCTTCAGAACCTAAAGCCATGCTCTCCATCTGCTGACAACTTGCCACCATACTTCCTAAAAATAGCCACCTGTTCCATTGCGTACTCCATGTCTATTCTGGTACATCGCTCACTGTCTGAATTTACTGTTCTATCTAGCGGGAAAAAATTCTATACTATCCCTCTCCATAAAAGAAGAAAATCTACAGAAATTTCCAATTTTAGGCCTATAGCTATTCTCTCTCCACTCTCAAAAATCATGGAAAAATGTGTCCATGCACAATTATTATGCCACCTATTACTAGAAAATCTTCCAACACCCACTCAGCATGGTTTTCGACCAAACCGTAGTACTTCCACCACTCTCATTGCTTTTACCAATTCAGTTGCGCAATTCAGAGACAATAACAAACTAGTCTCTTGCCTGTTCCTTGACTTATCCAAGGCATTTGATACTGTGTCTCATCCTTTGCTCATTTCTAAACTAACAGAACTTAATCTGTCCCCATCCACTATCTCTTGGTTCAGCAGCTATCTGTCCAGTAGGCAACAATCTGTTAGATGGCTTTCTACACTGTCCCCTCCTCTGGCAGTCTCCACAGGTGTGCCCCAAGGCTTCATCTTAGGACCGCTTATATTCAACTTTTTTACTAACAATCTTTATAAAACCTGCCCCAACTCAACTCTCATCCAATATGCAGATGATTCTACAGTCATCACCGCCTCTGATTATTTCTCAGACCTGCTTTCCAAAACCCAGCAAACTTTCACAAATATTGAGACCTGGCTAACCAGTTAATACTCAGTGCTAAGAAAACTAAACTACTTCTGTTTCTGCCTAAATCACACTCTCATAACACCTCAGCCTTCACTATCACCTCATTAGACAACACCACCATCAATGTTGAATCCCATACTAGACTACTAGGGGTCATAATTGATGATAAACAAAAGTTTGACTGTCATATAAATTACTGTATCAAAAATGCTAACCAAAACCTTGGATTACTATACCATAACAAAAGATATCTCACACCAGAGGCAAGAAGGTTACTCTCTCTTGCTTATCTCTTACCTTGTCTCTTCTATGGCTCCCAAATCCTCACTAACCTACAGGCAACATTACTTAATAAGATGGAAAATGCATATCACAAAATAGCTAAATTTGCCCCCGACACTCAACCTAAATCCCATCACTGTTTGGGTTTGAAAACACTGAACTGGTTTGAGTTCCCCAATCAACTTTTTTTCTATCAACTTAATATTATCCACTCCATCCTTTACAAACCCTCCTTCTGCCCTAACATTTCCAACATCTTAAATTACTACCTACCAACCAGAAAACTTAGAAGCACCAGCCAAAACCTCCTTGACATCTATAAACCTAAAAAATCAATTGGTGAAACCATCTACAACTATCTTCCCTCTATCCACTGGAATACGTTACCTTTAACAATCAGATCTATTATACAAAGCCTCCCATTTAAAATTGCCCTAAAAGTCCACTTTACAAATACCTGGACTTGCTCCTGTACACAAACACCCTGAACTTAATCACCTGACCCTCCTTACATACATTCCCTTCTCAATTTGTATATAATTCTTGCTACAGAACTAACTCCTAATACCTTTTTCACTCAATTTCTCCACTACTCATATTTACCTCCCTCCCTTCTGTTCCCCACTTAGCTTACTCCCCTTTCTCAGATTTCACTTGATTCTAGCTACTACTACTCTCCTCTTTTATTTACAAATTTAAAAAAAATGTCTAATTTTCCCTCTTTTAAACATAGCCTTACTTTTTCGATCACCTGCTCTCTCTATCAACTTCCCCTCTGCGTTTGATTACTGATGTACATGCTTTTGCCTGTAAGAACTAAGATTTGATATATAGTACCGCTATACTCTTTTCTTAAACTCTGAGTTAATTGTCATTACTAACCCTCTATATGGTGAAGTCCTTATGTATTAGATATATGAAAGACTGTAACATTTGGTTTTATTGCCTTTTTTTGTAAGCAACACCTTTGAACTTTCATGTTACAATTGTGAATCCAAGCATTATAATGCATGTTTATATTACCTCGTGCATACTGTATTGTTTGTAAACATTTCTATGATGTATCTAAAACTTTGTAGAGCTTTTCTCCCCGGGCCTTTGCTGAAAAACGACGCAAGCTCAGTCAGGCATTCCCGGTCAACAAATGTCAAATAAATAAATAAATATGCTGACCTCACAAGACCCAAACTTAGTCATGTTTGAAACATGAGGAGAATAAGTTTAAGATGACTTCTCTGCTTAGCCTAGCAGAAGCATATCGGCGCCAAGCAGGAATGGAAATCAAACCAGAAGTAAATAAAAATCAGGCAACAACTAAATGTGCCACAAAACAAAAGAAATAATATAAGGTGAAGGACCAGATGAAAAGGCAAGAAATATGAACAACGCATAAATATAGTTGCAAGTATAGAAAACTTCTGGAAGAACCTCATGTTGATCAGGAACGAATGCAGGAATGGTTAAGGAGAGGCGAATTCAAACCAAGAAATGAAAGGTTAATATTGGCGGCCCAAGATAGTGAGCTACGTGCACACTGGTTTACAAAGTCTATTGAACATGTGGGAGAATTGGAAACAGTCGCACACCTTGTTGCTGGTTGTGACATAATAATGGCAGAAGAACTGTATACTGAAAGGCATAATAATGTGGCAAGAGTATTGCACTGGGGATTGTGCAAACATTGTGGTATTGAAGTGGCTGAATAACACTGGAAACATGAGCTACAAAGCATCATAGAAAATGATGAGGTCTACATCACAAGTGATCATCCGTTACCAACAGTTCAAAAGATAGATGCTAGAAAACTGGATATAGTGGTCCAAGAAAAGAAGACAAAAATAGCACTGATCATTGAGAATGTCACACCCAGTGACTACAGTGTCCTGTGTACAGAGAGACACAAAGTTACAAAATGTCAGGATTTGCAAGCAGAAATGAGAGCAATGTAGAAGAAAGATACCCAGATAGTTCCAGTAGCAGTAGAAGCAACGGATCATATTAAAAAAAAAAAAAGAGTCTACAATCATATTTAGATATGCTACCAATACATGTAATTCCATGTGAATTGCAGAAGGAGTCATTACTGGGGACGTTGTGGGTGCTGCGAAGAGAACTTTTGGCTGACATCAAAGAGTAAAACAATACTAATTTCATGAACTTTAATCGTACTTTGACTTCGGAATGGTGTCTGTTCCCGTCACGGTATTAGAAACCCAAACGATTTGGAGAATTTAAAAAGGTAGAATCAGAAAACATATAGCTACCCCAAGAACCTACCACTGCAACCTGTCATGCAACATAAATAACTTTGATGAAACCTCTTTCAAAGCTGAACTACAACTTGAAACTAGATTTAACTAAAAACACTACAACTGGATAAAGCTGTCTATTTAATAACACTTCTCAATATACTCAGCAAATATACCCCTGTTAGAAACAAAAGGATCAAATTCCACCCTGCTCCCTGGCTTAATAGAAAAACAAAATTGCAAGTGAAAGAAAGAGATAATACTTCACTCCTCTGGAAGGAAACAATACTGAAAGCACCTTTCAGAAGTACAGACCATTAAGAAAACAAGCCAAAAACTTAATTAAATCTGACCAAAAAACAGGTGTATATAAACTTGCATTACCCCAGGCTAACAAATTTAAAAATATTCTGATCATCAGTAAATAAATTGATCCACCCTGGTAATACTACCCAGCCTACTCCAACAACTAATAACTTCTCTGATAATTATTGTTAACCAGTTCAATACATAATTTGTACAATCAGTAGTATGCCTTCTAAAAGAAAAAACTCCAAACCCAGCACTTAAAGAGAAATTAACCTCTCTGTCTGTAAAACCTCTCTCCAGTCCATTCCAACCTCTTTAATCAAAAAACTGTTCCTACAGTTTGGGGAGGGAGGGGGTTGGGTATTGGCAAAATGATTAAGGTGTTTTCCTCACAAACACAGAGTACAGGATTTGATTCTTACCTTTAGGAACTTGGCTAGGCTTAAAATGGCCTGCAAGGGCAACTAGCCTAGCACTTACCTGTGAGCCTCTGAAATACTAAAACCAATGACACTTGGCCCCCTGACAACATCCCAACCAAATATTTCAAAATTGGTGCAGACACCCTACCCTAGCTTACCCTGTATCCATCTTAATCATCCTCTCCATTGCAGAAAGCTATGCCCCATACTCTGGAAGGCATCATATATCTTCCCACTACATAAAGGTGGAAGGTCTACCAACTTCACTAACTATCATGTCAGTTGTGCAGCAGGTGGCACACTCACCTTTGGTGCAGAAGATTGTAGGTTCTATTCTCGCATCAGGTAGATTGATTGCTGACACTGTAGTGCAGCATAAGGGGTTGTACTCCTGAAGGCAAAAACCAGACTGGCTGACTTAACCGCACGTTTAATGATAACGTTTAAAAAACACTAAGTGTACATAAAATAATAACTCAGCACTTTCGTCCTAATGACAGTGAATCAGATTTCATTAAATAACTGCCAGAGTAATGGGTTTAAATACAGCATGTCAACCAGTCAAATAAATGCATTCAGTAATAAAAAAAATCCAAATTAAAGATATAACAACAGGCTTTACTTAAATAATTTTAAAAACTTTTAAATGATAGACCAATTTAAAAGTACATAAAAATATTCAATGAAATTTTATATTAAAATGTCGAAATGTAGGTAGAGTACATAAACTAAAAATAATCTAATCAAACAGTTAGGACTCTTTTCTTGAGTACACATGCCAGAATATAGCTTCATTAATATCAGGAGTAACTGAAGCATTTACTCTCAGCTGCCAAGTTAATTCTTTGTACTCTAACAACAACTCTAAATTGCCCTTAAAGGATTCCACTGCACTCCTGAAAGCCCCATCTGCTTGAGTTGGTGGTAGCTCAGGTGGATGAAGAAGATCCTACAGCACCTACCAAGTAGGGATAAGTTCCATGAGGTCTTGGCCATATTTCCCCTAGTATTATAAATACCACCTTTGGTCTGCCCTGAAAAGAGGCTACCAGCTTAGGGAGACGAACCTTGTCAATATATGACAGATAGATTAATGTCATCCTGTTGCTGTCCTAGCCCCTTGATCCAAGATCTTTGAAGTATGCATTCACCATCAACTCCTTAACTCCATACTTAATAGTAAACTTCTCTGACTCAGCATGGCTTTTACTCACACCACAGCACTATCTCTGCACTCTTCAACTTCTCCACGTCCATTAACACAAACAGAAGTTTTAGTAACCTGGTATCTGCTCTACTCCTTGATCTATCCAAGGATTTTAATATGGTTTCTCATCCCAAATTAATCAAATGACTAACAAATCTTGACCTAGACTCTTCATCCCTTGCATGGTTCAACAACTGTCTCTCAAACAGACAACAGGCTGTCGAATGACGTAATGAAATTTCATCATTTATTCCTTGTAACTGATTGTGTTCTCCAAGGATTCATTCAAGGCCCTCTTATCTTAATCAATGGCCTACTTTACGTTGCCAACAATGCTACCATCATACAGTACGCTGATGGTGCCTCACTAATCTACTCTGCAAAGATCCTAACAAATAGCCAGTCAATAAACCCTTACATGTGGTTGAAACATTGCACTTCATCTCTCAGATCCTATTAACCCCCCCCCCCCCAAAAAAAAAAAACTAAACTAATCCTGGTTATACCCAATTCCCACAGTGTCAAAAAAAGCCTAATTCACTATAGCTTCTCTTAATAACACAAAAATAGAAATAGTCCCACATGCCAAGCTTATAGGAGTAACTTGGTGAAAATATAAAATTCGACATTGACTCAAAAGGAGTAGTCAAAAAAAACCACATCAAAATATTGGTACAATCTGTGGAATTTAGCCATACCTAACTGATGATTCAAGAAAATGTATTGCTTCTACCCACTTCCAACCTTCTTCTGTGGAGCTTTAGTCTTCTTCGACCTGTAAGCCTCCCAATCTCACATACTCAAGTAGTGCTATCACAAAGTAGCAAAATTTTTTCCTACTTGTGCCACAGGTCTCATCAGTGCTCAGCCCTAAAACTATTCAATTGGATGGAACTCTCATCATCTTGCCGTCTCTCAACTTAACACTCATGCCTTTATTTACTACCAAGAAAAATGGCCAAGCCTAGTCATCTTATTCAACAGTATACACCCAGTAGATGCCTTCAGTTAGAGAACAACCACCTACTCCAAGTAACCAGATCCAGTAACTTAGCAGGTGATTCACTACTCTCCTGTCATATGGCAAAACTCTGGAACTCCCTTCCACTCTGCACAAGACATCAGTGCAAAATTAAACCTTTTAAAAATGACCTCAAACAAGACATGATGGGCAACTGGTCCTGCTTTTACTCTGCCTTTGGTTAATATATCCAACATCTACCGTCCCTTCTTCTATGCTGTCCCTTCTCTGCCCTCTCTACTTACACACTGTGCAATATCATTAATATCTCCCACCTTCTGTCTTGATCTGCTGTTACCTCCTCATCTCCTGTCTTACTTACTCTGCTGTTCCCTGTCCATTTCTCCACCTTGACCATCTCCACTAAATTAAACAAATGGAATTAAAAGACTACCATTCTTTTTATTTTTACTGGTTTTGTTAAGTTGACTACTTAAGTTCAGTGTGTATATCTTTGCTCTCAAGAATGTATCTTATGCTTTGTTTTGTTTAATTTTTCTCAAGAATGTATCGTATTTTTTATGTTGTTATCTTATTTGGAGCTTTTCTCCCCGGGCCTCCCTTGAAAAAGAGCATTTGCTCAATCAAACCATTCTGGTAAAGAAATGTAAGTAAATAAAATAAGTAAATGTTCCTGTTTTCTTTGGAGGGGCAGAAACTAGGGGAGAAAGAGCCCTTCTTTCCCAGGATACATACCATCTACTGCAGTTTTACATGAAGTGATGAATGAGTTTAAAAAGGTTGAGTAAATGTTCATTTCCTTGGGGTGAGAAGAGCCTTCAGATGTTCTTCATGTTTCACTGTTGCGGTCATCACATTTGGGATATCTGCCTGCAGGTAGCCCTCAGTCAACCCGAATACCAGAGACTTAGTATTTCTGCATCGTTTGCTGTCGCTCCAGGTCTGATGTCAGGTCATCAGGGGTATAAAAACAGGCAGCCGACGCCATTACATCAGTCTTTCTTGCCGAGGAAAGCAGAAGCAGTTTGCATGAGTGCCAGTCGGCTGCTACCTGAGTTTTCATTATCGAATTGAATTATCCTGCCGTCTTCTAAAGCTAAGTACCTCATTGGCGATCCTTTTTTCTTGCTCTAACCGATGTCAAAAAAATTTAACAATTGTCTTGCCTGTGGAAAGCAAATACCACACCAAGATTTTCATTCTTACTGCATCACCTGTTTAGGCCCAGACCATGACGTCCCTCACTGTTGGTTTTGTGCCATGTTCAACACCCAAACTATTCGTCATCGGGCCCTTATTGTCGCTAAATACTTTCGTTCTTGATCTCCGTATTCCGAGATGGCTTCGGTAAGCCATCCGACTACCAAGCTACCAGACAAATGTAAGGAAAAGACAGAGACAGACTGCACAGGTCCAAAACTGCCGACGACGCTTCTGTTAAGCTAGTCGCCAGTTCTCAGTGAGGCGCTTTCACAGCCCCTGATGCCCGCTTCAATGGATTCACAGGCCTGTACCGAGACCCGTTCGGAGTCCAGTATGAGTCTTCTTCGACAGAACCTGCAGATGTCTCTACCTTAGATGGGTCCGGAGCTGCTAAGCAGGCATTAGCTTCCGACAAGTTCTTTGCACTAGCGATATTCGACACAAACCGACGACTTATTTCGCGTCTTCAGTTCTGTCTAAAACTACCGAGTTTCTAAGGCGAAGAGTACATGCTACGCCCAAAAAAAACTGTGACCCAAACTCATGTACCTGCTTCCTTGCCACAACATCAAATGCTTAAAATGGCAGAAGACCTTATTATGTTGTTTAGGGGAAGTCAGCCTTCCCCTGCTAAGAGAAAAAGAGACCTGTCCCCAGCAGCTTTAACAGACCAAGAGTCCGGCGACTCTGAGGTATCTGATTATGAAGACATGCCTTTATCTGCTTAGGAGGATTCAGTTGTAGAGGAATCTATTCCCTCTGCTTCTCTTCCAGAGGATTTTTCTTTTGGGGAAACCTTACATACTTTAAGAGAGCATTTCCACTGGGAATGCCAAGACTATCCTCAGTCCAGAAAGAGACTCAGAGAATTTCTAGACTTGCCACAACATAGGCATTTAGCAATACCCCCAGTCCTGGATGTTGTGGATGATGTCTTTATGGAATTCACTGTAACTCCTGATACTTTACCCCCTGCTCCTAGGAAACCAGACAGGTACTACAGAGTACCTGACTCTCACAAATTCCTTTTCAAAAATCTTACTGCTGACCCAGAGTTCATCTCCCAGAGGCCTAAAAGTATCAAAGCAACTACAGCTATGAATCCCACCCCTTCGGACAGAGACTCCAGAGCTTTAGATAGATGGGGTAAGAAAGTATACACCTCTGCAACTCTCACCATTAGGGCTTTGAATTGCCAGTTTCATAAAGAATTACAAGAACTTATGCATTCTGCAAGCCAAGTCAGCAAGCATACATTGCAGTGTGGCTTTAAGCCCTAGAAGCATCTTGCAGGGCAGCAGTCACTGGTTCTGTACTGAGAAGGCATGCTTGGCTTAAGGAGCAAACTTTGCCAGATCATGTCAAATCAGAATTACTAGACGCTTCTTTGAATAAGGACAATCTGGCACCAAAGCCGAAGAGATTCTTCAAAAGATGGACAAAAAAGCTAAATCTATACAGATAGTCAAAGATTTCTTGCAAGTACAGCCTCCTAGATTCAGTAGGCATTGACCTCAAAACATTGGTCATTTCCAGCCCCCTCAAGGCCATCTCAAACTAGACCCCCCCCCCCCAGACTACAGTCTCAGGGTATGCAGAGATCTCAGCAATGGAGTGCCTCCACTTCAAAAACAGGGAGTGCTAAGCCACCCCCTTACGGGAAGAATTCCCAATGACTTTTCAATTCCACTCCCCACCTCTGCCCAACTGCTTGTGCCCCTAGGAGGAAAATTGCCCAGCATGCAAAAAACTGGACTTCCATCACCAAAGGCCGATGGGTCCTCAACATTATATCCCAGAGGTACAAATCTTACTTCCATTCACTGTCAACCCCAAAAGGGTTGCCAGACCTTCCTCCAAACCAGTGGGCAGAGGCACAAAACCAACTTCAATCCCTGCTCTCTATAAGGACAGTTCAACCTCAGCTCATCTGCTGAGTTGTTGGCTGCTGAGATTTGCCTGCAAACATCAACTGGACACAAACTGATTTAAGTATACTTTTCTCTGCACTTATTTAAGATTAAATATTTGTTGATATTTGATTTATTAAATATTGTGCTCTCTGTCTATCTGCATCTTGGTGGCTTTGAAATTGCCCGCCCCTGCTGTAAATCTGTTTTTGGACACTCCTCCTCCTGGGCCCATCTCATTTGCTCACTCAGCTGAGAACAGTGAGATCATATTTTGATTTCATATACTCCTACCAGTCCCATCTCCTCTGCTGTGTACAGAGATAGCAGTTGGGAAGGACATCTCCTATAGTATCTTAATCTGGTCTGTTCCCTCCCTCTCCACAAAAAAAAAAAAATATATATATATGTATATATATATATATATATATATATATATATATATATATAATTGCATCGTCTCATCTGCTTTTACTGTATTTGTGTTTCTTTCCGCTTTATTACTTTATTTTGCTTTTGCCTCTTCTTAAAAGTACTCAGTTGAATTTATTCTGCTGCAGTTATTACTGCTTGGTAGTAGCCTGATTCAATTGTAACTGTTATTCTAAGCCTTTTGGTTTAAGCACTTGCACTTTAGACCAGTTGTTCTACATTAAGAAGGTTTTGTGGTCTGCCCTGTTGTGGCAGGACAGGTAGCTTACATCCTTCTAAGTTGGGAATTGCTGATTGAAGGCTCAGTGTCTGTTATTCTAAAAGTGTATTAGTTCTGGTTTAAGCACTTGGGTTCAGGCCAGTTATTTTGCATTAAGAAGGTTTGTGGTCTGCACTCTTGTGGGAGGAGAGGCTAGATTCTGCCCTTCTGAGCTGGGAATTTCTGGTTATAGGCTTATTGTGCATGCTTATTTGAACTGTTTCTTTCTGAAATTGGTCTGCCTTGTTTGCTGTAGCATAGACTAGATTAAGGCTTGCTGAATCTAGCTTTGTTTGTATAACTTGAGCACTGATCCAGGCCATCTGTTTTGGAAAAGGTTTCTCTGCACCCTAATAGCAGGAGTGTGCAGTTAGAATTTTTCTGATTGAAGATTGCTGAGACAGGGCTCAGTTTTGAGCTTTTTAACTGGTCAGCTGGGTAATTTGTTTAAATCAGTTTTGCTTGTTTTCTATTGTTTTATATATATATATATATATATATATATATATATATATATATATATGTTTATAAACATTTGCAATGTGAGAGTGTTCAATCTCGCCGTTTGTTCTTACACATGGGTTCGGAGCCGAACCTCGGCTCCGAGTCGGCCGCTTAGCAAAGCTCTGCATCGAGAAGAAGCTCGAGACCAACCTATCTCCCACAATCTCCTCTGCCCTTACCTCAGATCTAGTTTGCCGCTGCAACTGATCACATCGTTTGAAGAGCTCTGAGCCAACGTCAGATAAGATTTAGCTTTTTTTTTATTAGAATTTTGATACAAATTTCTTAGATTTGTAAAGACTTGTTAGTGTGTGTGTGTGTGTGTATGGTCTCTGGTTCCGATTGACTAAATATATTAGTGTTTTCGAACAGTTTTATTTAGTTAGGATTCCTAGGGCCTACCCCATTCACTAAATATCGGATTCGACACTTAAACTGATAATAATCACTTCTTATTTTTTCTTCACAGCCTTTGGCTAAGTCTAAGAGTAGTGATTGTTGTTTTACTGTTGATTGTGACATTTTTGACTTGACATGTCTGAGAAGGTTAAGTCAGGCTTTAAAAGATGTCAGTGCGGACAGAAGATGTCTGTCACAGACAACCATAGCTCCTGTGTCTACTGTCTTGGCCCTCTCCATCTTCAGGAGGACTGCTCCATATGTCACTCCTTTAGTGGAAGGGTCATGACAGATAGGCGCAGGAAGCTTATGGACAGAGGTCTTCTGAAGCCTGCTTTTCAGGAGGCTTTAGATAAGTCAGACCAGACTTCTAAATCTTCAAAGGAGTCGAAGACTTCGGAGCCTACATCATCGGCTCCAAGTTCTTCTTTTAAAGTTCGTTCACCGGTTCCACAGACTTCGGGGCCGAGTATCGAACTAGTGTCTGTCACTGAGCCTCGAGTCTTGGAACCGGTGACGGAACTGCCACCTCCTGCTCTTTTGAGGTCGGCACCATCCTCGATTCCTTCGACGTGGTCTTCCAGGCCCCTCTCCGACACCGACGTAGATCGTGTGGTGCAGAAGTTGATGGAGAACACGGCCCTGTCCAAACTCATTGCAGTCTCCTCTCAGTTGGTGTCAAGACTCGAAGGCCTTCCCTTTTCTCCATCTGGTCCTCCTCTGGGGCCTACTCAGCCCTCGGAGCTGGGAGACGCTGATCTGTTGATAGTGGAGCCCTTGGTGCCGGAACCGTCTCTTTCTCGTTTGGCACCGTTGACCTCGACTCCGTCGGAACCTCTCCCGGACTCGCGGAGCCGACGTTCTATCCTTGGTTCCGGGACCGAGAGTCGAACCGATGTTTCGGTGCCGACTCTCCCTCTCAGCCCCTCGGCACAGATCACCTCGGCTCCGTCCTCGGGGTCGGTGCCTTTGGCTTCCGCGTCGGAGATACCTCCACGTTCTTCGGAACCAGGAGGATTCCTCGGCTCGGTGTCCAGGGGCCTTCGACCTTATGAGGAAGGTTTTGTCTTCCCAGACAACTACGTCAGCAGAAGCAACGTCTCCCTCCCATAAAGGCCCATTGTCCTCTTCTGCACCTATGGCTACTCAAAAGCGTCGAGCACCAGTGTCTCAGCTGCTCCCAGAGGGAGCCCCCTCTTCCTCGGAGGCTTCATCAGATGCCCCCCCCCGATGACGTCCCGAGGAAAAGATTGTACAAGAGGAGACACTTGGATTCTCCACAAGAGTCCTTAACATCAGACACTGACTTAGATGAGTCAGAAGGGTCACCAAAATCACCCTCGGAGGATGTCTCTTTCCCTGACATCCTGGAGATCCTAAAACAGAGAGGTGATTGGCAAGCCCTACCACCTTCTGAGGATGAGTCAGTCTTGCTGAAGGCATTTGGTGCTCGCCCTTCTTCCTCCTGGGTCACTCCGCCCTTCGACGAGTTAATGGATTTGATTGCTCGAAGGGCGTGGGAGACACCTGACACAGTGGAGCCAGTTCCCAGAAAGCCTAATAAGTATATTACGGCCCCTCAGGATAAGGCATACCTCACAAAGGGAGTTCCAGTGGACGCTATGGTGGTGGCAGCTGCCACTAAAAAGGAGATGTCTGAATCTTCCTCGTCTGTCCATCCGCCTAACAGAGATTCTAGGACCATGGACAGATATGGGAAGCGCATTTTCAGTTCAGCGACTTTTTCCATGCGATCGCTGAACTATTTGACACATTTCACACGTTTACAAAGGGATCTAGTCAAAGAGTTGGGAGATACCCTCCAGGGTACTACAGATGCTGCTGTCGCGAATAAGGTTACAGCACAGCTCAATACCCTTACATCTATTGTAAACTCGTCCATGAGGCTCATCTCGTATGCAGCCAAGGGGTCGAGTAGGGCTGCGGCTTCAGTGATTGCTCTCCGTAGACAATCCTGGATGTGCCTATGCTCCTTTGCGGAAGCCTTCAAGTCTTCCTTTACGGACGCCCCTTTTGATGGTGCCACTCTTTTTGGCCCCAAAGTAAAGGAGACCCTTACCCGGTGTGAGCAAGAGGGAAAGACTCTGTCTGCTGTTGGAGTCTGTTTTTCCACCCCATTCAGACCGTACCCCAAAGGGCAACGAGGTGGGAAGATGTGGTTTCGTAAACCCCAGGGTTCTTTCCTGAGCACACAGGGTGATGCCCCCTCCAGAGGCAGAGGGGGGGGCAGAAGTGGAAGACGTCGCCCTGGCGGCAGAGGGGGTCCGCAGAACCAAGGCGACAGGGATACTATCCCTGGGAAGCCTTTCCAGCACTCCTGAAGGGAGGCCCGACTGTCCTGCTCTGGAGGCAGTCGGGGGTCGCTTAGCTTTATACCCTCAGGCCTGGCAAAGTCTTACCTCGGACAGATGGGTAAAAAGCATTATTACCAGAGGTTACAAAATTCCATTTCTAATTCCCCTGTTACCGCAGAAAAGATTCCCAGATGTACCGCCCCATCTGCGAGAACCCGCAGCTATAGAAATTTCAAAGCTGCTAGAAAAAAAGAGTCATCCAACCAGTCCCGGCGGACCAGAGAGGATTCGGAACTTACTCAAGGTTCTTTTTAGTTCCAAAAAAGACAGGGGACTGGAGGCCAATTTTGGACCTAAGCAAGCTCAATACCTTTGTGAAGAAAGAAAAGTTCCGGATGGTCACGCTTCAATCGATCCTTCCATTCTTACAGAAGGATGACTGGATGTGCTCAATAGATCTCAAGGACGCATATTACCACATCAAAATGGTCAGAGCGTCCAGAGATCACCTGCGCTTCCGGCTGGGAGCCAGCCACTTTCAGTTTCGGGCCCTGCCCTTTGGTCTAACCTCAGCCCCCAGGGTTTTCACCAAATGCATGGCAGTGGTAGTGTCTCACTTGAGACGCCTAGGATTCCGGGTGTTTCCGTATCTGGACGACTGGCTCCTTACTGCCACCACCGAGCGTCGACTGATACAGGCCAGGGACTACACACTCGGCCTTTGTGTTCAGCTAGGGATTTCGATAAATTTCAAAAAATCTGCCTTACAGCCATCGCAGCATATCTCATTCATAGGGGCATATTTGGATACCCGTTCCTTGCTTCTAAGACTTCCCCCAGAAAGGATAGCTTCCCTACAAAAGCACATATCTCTACTTCTGTTGTCCAAGAAATCCCCAGCCAAACTGGTTCTGAAAGTCTTGGGACTCATGTCAGCTTCCCTCATTGCAATTCCCTTGGGAAGACTACACATGAGAGTTCTTCAATGGCTGCTGTTCACACAATGGTCGTTCCAACAGTTACCGCTGACACACGAAATACTCATAACAAACACCTGCAAAACATACCTGTCTTGGTAGTTACAGAATTGCAATCTCACCCACGGCCGACCGTTTGTGTTACCCACACCAACAGCTACAGTTACCACGGACGCTTCCCTGATAGGGTGGGGGAGCATCTTTCAGGGACAGACAGTCCAAGGCGAATGGACCAATCTAGAGTACAACCTGCACATCAATGTCCTGGAGATGAGGGCAGTGCTTCTAGCATTGCAACACTTTTCCTCCCTTCTACCTCTAGGGTCCATTGCAGTTCAAACGGACAACATGTCCGTAGTTTGGTACATAAACAAACAAGGGGGAACCAAATCTTACCAGTTATGCAGAGAGGCCATGAGAATTTGGCAATGGGCAGAGTCCATGGGTCGCTTTCTGATAGCAACGCACATCCCGGGGTTATCCAACGTTATAGCGGACAGGTTGAGCAGAGCCATCCTGTTACCTCACGAGTGGTCCCTCAACCGGACAATAGCGGACACGATATTCCGCAAGTGGGGCCAGCCTTGCTGTGATCTGTTTGCGTCTCCAATGAACGCAAAATGCAGAAGCTACTTTGCCCTATTACCCCTTCCAGGGGATGTCCCCAGGGATGCTCTGATTCACGATTGGCCCCCGGGTCTCCTGTACGCCTTTCCCCCTATACCTCTGATACCGAGATTTCTCCAGAAAGCCAAGGATCTGGAAAGGGCTGTAATTCTCATTGCCCCATTCTGGCCTCGTCAAATTTGGTTTCCCTTTCTTCAAGCACACCAAATACGGGAGCCCTGGATCCTGGACCCGGTGCCAGATCTACTGACTCATTCGTCAGGAGCTCCCCACCCATCACTCCTGTCCCTCAGATTAGCAGCTTGGCTGCTCCGCTTCCCTTCTTAGCCAGGTCTGATCTTCTTTCTCCGGCAGTTCAGAACATTCTAGTAGCCTCGCATAAAGCTTCCACTACAAAAATTTACACTAGTAAGTGGAAGCGTTTTGTGTATTGGGCAACTGCACAACATTTAGATCCCCTAATAGCCCCACTAAACAAAGTTTTAGAGTTCCTATCCATGCTTTTTCACCAAGGAGCTTCTACTGCCACCTTGAGGGTTCAGTTGGCTGCTATTTCCAACTTTCATGTAGGGGAGAATGGAGCGCCCATTATGGCTCATAGGCTTTGTAAAGCCTTTTTAAAAGGATCCTTTCATCTTAGACCACCAGTCAGGTTTCCTACAGCCCCGTGGAATCTGAACCTCCTTTTATCCCAGCTAATGCTACCACCCTTTGAACCAGCCTCTTCCTGTTCCTTAAAGTTCTTGTCCTGGAAAACTCTCTTTCTAGTAGCTATCACTTCAGCCAGACGAGTGTCGGAACTTCAAGCTCTTTCCATCAAACACCCATATTTAATTTTTCACCCGGATAGGGTGTCTTTACGCACCAACCCCTCTTTTCTCCCCAAGGTTTGTTCGGTCAACAACATTAATCAATCCATTGAACTCCCCACATTTTTCAAAAACCATTCCAATAAACTAGAATATATGTTGCACAAGTTGGATGTGCATAGACAACTCAGATTCTATCTGGATAGAACAAAAGATCACAGAAAAGCAGACCAGCTCTTTATAGCCTCTGCGGACAACAAAAAAGGCATGGCAGTGACAAAGCGTACTCTCTCCAAATGGCTGTCTGATTGTATTACCTTTGTTTATGCTGCTACTAATCAAAGTTTGTCCACCGAGCCAAAAGGACATTCTACTAGATCAGTCTCCACATCTTTGGCTCATGCGGCCCGCCTACCTTTAGATACTATTTGTGCGGCCGCCACTTGGTCTAAGCCACATACGTTCATCACTCATTACAAAGTGGATAGGATTTCCAGGGACAGGGCAACCTTTGGTTCCACTGTGCTCAGGAACGTTCTTCCGTGAGTCTCTCAGGGTCATGGAGCTAGGGACGCTACCCATGTGTAAGAACAAACGGCGAGATTGAACACTCTCACATAAAGAAGTTATGTCCTTACCATAACGTTCCATGTGGAGTGTTCATCTCGCCTTTGTTCTTACATTCCCACCCTCCCACCCTCAGGTCAGGAAGAACGTCCAGTTTAGAGGTCTGGTCTGGTTCTCCCGCTACTGATTTCTTTCGGTTGTGCTGCTGGTTTCACTTACGCCCTTGTATGTATGTATGTTTACATTATTGTTGCTGGATCTGGTGTTTTGCAAACTAGATCTGAGGTAAGGGCAGAGGGGATTGTGGGAGATAGGTTGGTCTCAAGCTTCTTCTCGATGCAGAGCTTTGCTAAGCGGCCGAATCGGAGCCGAGGTTCGGCTCCGAACCCATGTGTAAGAACAAAGGCAAGATGAACACTCCACATGGAACGTTATGGTAAGGACATAACTTCTTTTTTTATTCATCTGCTTTTACTGTATTTGTGTTTCTTCCTACTTTATTACTTTATTTTGTTTTTGCTGCCTGTCCTTAAAAGTACTAAATTGCATTTATTCTGCTGCATTTATTACTGCTTGTTAGTAGCCTGATTAAATTGTAACTGCTAATCTAAGCCTTTGGTTTAAGCACTTGGGCGCCAGTCCAGTTGTTTTACATTAAGAAAGTTGTGGTCTACACTGTTGTAGCAGGACAGGTAGCTTACATCCTTCTAAGTTGGGAGTTGCTGATTGAAGTCTTAAGTGTATTAGTTCTAGTTTAAGCACTTGAGCTTCGGGCCAGTTGTTTTGCATTAAGATGGTGTGGTCTGCAGTCTTGTGGGAGGAGAGGGTAGATTCTGCCCTTCTGAGCTGGGAGTTTTTGGTTAAAGACTTATTGTGATTGCTTATTTGAAAGGTTTCTTTCTGAAACTGGTACGCCTTGTTTTCTGTAGCATAGACTAGATTCAGACCTGCTGAATCTAGCTTTGTTTGTATAACTTGAGCACTAATCCAGGCCATCTTTTTTTGGAGAAGGTTTACCTGCACCCTACTGGCAGGAGTGTGCAGTTAAAACTTCTCTGATCGAAGACTGCTGAAACGAGGCTCATTTTATATCTTTTTATTGGTTAACTGGTAGTTGGTTTAAATCAGTTTGCTCATTTGCTACTGTTATATATATTAGAAAAAAGAACTCGTCTGTTTCTTTGAGCTCAGCACTTGTTCAGAAATCGTTATAAGCACTAAATAAGCTACAAATTACTACAGCACTCAACTTTCCTCACTTGTCTAGAGGAAAACAGTTTTTAGTACTTAATAAGCACCTATCCAGGCATGTCTAAGGGTTGGCTCCCGGTGTTTTCTCCTGTCTACCTGATGAATCTGGGCATCTTGGGCAATGCAGCAATTGCCTCATGTACACAGACAACCCTCGCGTCCTACCACCCAACACTACAACCTGTGAGAGATACACTTATATAGCCAAACTAGAAGCAAAGCTCTCTTCACCCAAGACTGGACTAGACAGTCAAGAGGAGAAGGTAAACACTTGTACCACGTCACACTCATCACATAGTCCCTCAAAACCTACACCACCAGTACACACACACACAGAAACACAAAACGCACACCTACATTCATGGAGGCTCTCAAAAATCTGCCCAAGCAACAGAGACCTCCAAAGCAGAAACGCAAGCAACCTTCACCCCCCCAACACAACCCAAATGGCACATAGCCCACAAACTCAGTGTGCCACTCAACCACAGCCCATAAGGCATAACAACGTACCCAACACTCTAGTCATAAGTGATTCTATAGTCAGGCACACTGATGTTCCACTCACCAGGCTAAACAAGGAGAAAGTTACTGTCAGCTGCCTTTCGGGTGCCAGGATCCGCCACATAACGCACAAGCTCAGGTCACTCCACAAGTACAAATATGACTCTGTCATTGTCCATGCTGGTATGAATGACCTGAGACGTATCTCCCTGGACTGCATGAAAAGAGACATGGAGGATATCCCCGATCTTGTACCCCAGGCAGGTATGACCCTAGCCCTGAGTAGCATCCTGCCATCACCCAGAATGATACCACAGTACAAGGACAAAATGATTGACTTCAACAATTGGCTAAGCTTCTGGTGTCTTTCTAATGGGATCCAGTATCTGTCTGCCTGGGATGACATGATCGACAGACCACAATGCTTTGCCAGAGATTGCCTGCACCTGTCGCCCTTGGGATTCCGGATACAGGCTAAAGGCTCCTGCCACCCCTATAGTTCCTTTTTTAGGCAAAGTTCAAATGACAAATTCACCACCTTAACAGGTACAAGCAAGCAAAATCTGAGGATAATGCTACTCAATGCTAGAAGTCTAAACCTCAAAATGCACTCACTCGAGGCACTCCTTAAAATGGAGAACATCAATATCTGTGCAGTGACAGAGACCTGGTTCAAGGCTCCAGAGAGCACACCTGCATTACCAGGCTGTAATTCACACCACATCTTTCGGCCATCTAACCTGGACCAAAACACTAAAGGCGGAGGCATGTCCATATTCATTAAAGATATCCACACCTCCAGACTAGTTGCTCAGCATAATGCATCCAAGATTATCCAAGTGCAACTAACTCTGGGCAAGACCGCAATCCAAATTGTAGCTTGCTACAGATCCCCCACCATGCCCCAGGATTCCCACTCCTCATTTCTTGATACACTGGAAAATATTAGGGTACAACCCAACACCCTAATAATGGGCAATTTCAACTACCCCACCATTAACTGGGGAAACTATCCATGTACCAACTCTTTTGCTCAAAGTTTTCTGGAATTCCTAAATTCCAACACCTTAGATCAATTTATCCACACCCCTACCAGGGACAGCAATATCCTAGACCTGGTCATTACCAACATGGGCGACCGGTGTTCCACACCGGAGGTCAATTCCTCATTGGTCAGATCCGACCACAAGGTAATCACCTTAGACATCCACATCCCACCTCCACCCCCCATTAGGGAAAACCACCATAAAAATTTTCTCCAAAGCCAACTTCACGCTTCTTAAGATAGAAGTGACAAACTTCACGACACCCATGCAAATGGACAATAGAGGTACGACTGCTGAATCCTACAGAAATGCACTTTATAAGCACTTACACGAGTGCATGGGTAGTGCTATCCCTAACTGAACCAAGGTGCTATCCTCCAAAAAAAGGAAGCCAATCTGGTGGTCCCCTCCCATAAACAAACTGTACAACAGAAGAAAAAACTGTTGCAAAAAAAGTAAAATCCCATGATTGGAAGAAATCCCCGGTCAGCTTCAGTAAGAAGCTGAGATCCCTCATAAAATCCTCCAAAGCTAGTTATGAAAACAAAATCGCCACTGATTCTAAGGACAACCACAAAGCATTCTGTAGCTATGTCAAGAATCTCAATGGCAACACTCAGGTCTGCTCTGAGTTACAGCACAATGGCACTAAACATACAGAACCAACATATATTGCCAACATCCTGGCAGATAGGTTCAGTGCTAACTTTACCCCCCCCCCCCTCACCCCCTAAAGGGCCCATCTTTACACCGGAAGAATGCAAAGTTCCTGTAATTACAGCTGCACAGGTAAAAATCACACTCTCCAAAGCCAAGAACACAGCATCCATGGGACCTGACAACATCCCAGGCTGCATTCTTCATGAACTACAGAACGAGCTGGCACCACACCTAAGTACCATGTTCAGTCATAGCCTAACCTCAGGCTTTGTGCCCACTGAATGGCGCACAGTGACGGTTATCCCACTCCACAAAGGGGGAGTCACCATGCACCCCGGGAACTACCGTCCCATTAGCCCGACAAGCCTGGTCTGCAAGGCCATGGAATGTATCATCATGGAACTTATAAACAAAGACAATGGTAATCTCCATACTCTGGACCCCACCCAGTTCGGGTTTGTAAAAGGCAGATCATGTCTCCTAAACCTGATAGACTTCTTTGAAGCAGTCGCCAAAGCCGTAGATGAGGGTAAGGTGGTTCACACAGTCTATCTAGCTCTCTCTAAGGCTTTCGACACCATCCCCCACTCTGGAATTATAGATAAACTCACTAAACTAGGTATAAGTCCCTATGTCACAAAACTGGTTCACTGACAGAACCCACACTGTGAAAGTAGCAGACTCCAAATCCTTTCTTTAGACCAGTGACAAGTGGAGTACCACAGGGTTCAGTCCTTGGTCCTCTCCTGTTTGGTATCTACTTCTCTGAAGTACAGGCTAACACAGAAGGTCTTTTGCTAGCAAAGTTCGCAGATGACTGCAAACTAGGAGCCATAATCAAAACTCCTAACAATGTGAATATCCTACAAAAGGGCCTCACTGAGACAGATGCCTGGTGTCAAAGCCATGGCCTCAGGCTCAGTGACAAAAAGTGCATTGTCATCCCCTTTGGTAAAAACTCTGTACCCATGAACTACCACATAGGCGGTAGTCTACTTAACACCGAAAGTGTGATAAGAGACCTTGGGACACAGGTGGACAGCAGTCTCTCCTTTGATAATCACATCGCCACATTATTCAGGAAATCCTTCTATGGGGTACATCTCATCACAAAAGGTTTCTCATCCAGGAAAAAAGAGGTAATTGTTCCCCTCTACTCGGCACTCATTAGACCCATTATTGAGTACAACGTCCCTTTTGGTATGTACCTCACAAGACATCTACAGCAACTGGAAAGGCCGCAGAAATACCTCACAAAGAGGATTACCGATCTCAAACAGATGCCCTACGCAGACTGTCTCAAATAACTCCAGCCTTACTCCTTCACATATCGCCTACTTAAAGGCAATCTCTGCCTAACATACAAATCTATGTCAAACCCAGAGCTGTTGGACATGCTCCACTTAAAGAAATCCCTTTCCCTCCGAGCTACATGCTCTAGGGACCTAAACCTTGTCACCACAATAAACAGAACATGCTGGAGGGATAGATTCATGTCCAAGAGACTTCCCATACTCTGAAACAAACGACCTATCTATATCAAACAAAGCTGTTTATTAGCACTCTTCAAGAAAAATCTTGATGATTGTATGGGAAATAGGAAATTCACCCCAGGGATCACTTCTGTGGCTCTGCTCGACAGGGGCACAGGAAAATAATTTTTTGGGGTGGCAAAAGCCAGGGTACCTTTTTTGGCTAGGCTTATATAGGCCCTAGGGCCAGTAGCCTAGTACCTACCTATGAACCTATTCCTGCTAAACAGATAGGTCAAGGGATCTATTCCAGACTTTTCCTGGTAACCAGAAAAGAGGGCACTTGGCACCCAATCCTAGATCTTTCCATCCTAAACACCTTCCTGGTGCTACCAAAATTCAAAATGCTCACCCTGCAGCAGCTTCTTCCTATGCTGACCAAATATGCCTGGTTAGCTACCCTAGACTTAAAAGAAGCCTATCTGCACATCCCTATAAGTGACTCATGCAGGAAATATCTATGCTTCAGGGCAGGATCTATGCAGGATCTATGTATTATCATTTCTCTGCACTTCCTTTTTTCTTATCCACTGCTCCCAGAGTATTCACAACATGCCTGGCTCCAGCAGTTGCCTACTGCAGACAGAGAAAAATTCAAATTTACCCGTACTTGGATGACTGCCTGATTCAGGCAGACAGTCAGGAAATGCTGTTGCAGCACCTGACATTTGTAAAAAAAATCTTCTCTCCTCCCTGGGGTACACCATCAACGAAAATAACTCAAAACTAGTCCCCAGTCAAAAGATTGTGCTCCTGGGAGCAAGCTTGGACACAGCATCCCAGATGGCATTCCTTACACCAGAAAAACAAGTCTATCTGACAGACTACTTCAGTCAAATGACCACCAGAACCCAGCTATCTACAAGGAAAATCCTGCAGGCCCCTAGGTTTCATGGCCTCATACATCCTACTAATTCCATATGCCAGACTGCATATGAGGAAACTTCAATGGTACGTAAAATGTCTTTGGTGCCAACATTCTCAGGACCTGGAAATTGTCATTCCTATCATACCTTGTCTAAGGACAGAGTTTCTTTGGTGGGCAGCAGTAAGCAACCACAACAAGGAACTACCCTTTACTCAACCCCACACCGCCCAGACCCTAACCACAGATGCATCAGATTATGCCTGGGGTGTACACTTGGATGACAAGTGCATTCAGGGCCACTGGAGCCCAAGTCAAATTCATCTGCACATAAACCAAAAAGAGATGCTAGCTGTGCAGCATGCTCTAACAGCTTTCAGATCCCTACTCTCACCAGGATAGATGCTAATAAAAACAGACAACACCACAGTTATGTGGTACATCAACAAGCAGGGGGGAACCCACTCTGCAGGCTAGCCATGGCTCTGTGGAACACCGCCTTGGACATGCAGGTCCGTCTGCAATCTCAATTCCTGCAAGGCAAACAAAACACACTGGCAGACAACTTAAGCAGAAATCTCCTAGACCCACACGAGTGGCTACTAGATCCCAGAACCTTCAGTCTTCTGATTCAGAAATGGGGGACCCCAGAGGTGGATCTCTTTGCCTCCCCCTGCAATCACCAGCTCAGCAAATTCTGCACCAGGACACCTCACAGCAGGACCTGGAAAGTTGATGCCCTATCCTTCCAGTGGGTAAACCTCTCAATCTATGCATTTCCCCCTCTGCCCCTTCTCTCAAGAATATTACTCAAGATAAGACATGACAGACTAAGGACAATTCTGATTGCCCTGGACTGGCCACACCAGCACTGGTACCCACTCCTGCACAGCCTGTCACCGGTGTCACCCTGGCACCTACCCCAGAGCCCCATCCTGCTCACTCAGCAAGGTGGACAGATCTTGCATCCGCAACTGCAAACCCTAAATCTTGCAGCCGGGCTTATTCCCTGAATTCTCCCCCAGTGAGCAGCCTAAGCAAGCAGGTACTGCACGTCATTCTTGAAGCCAGAAGACCCAGTACAAGGAAATCCTATGCTGATAAGTGGAAAATGTATTGCTCCTGGATTCAGTCTAAAGGAGAGGACGCAACTCTGTCCTCCCTACCTCTAATCCTGGATTACTTAGCAGATCTACTCCACAGAGGCCTATCCTTTTCCTCCATTAAGATCCATGTCTCTGCCATCTCGGCTCATTACAACTCTGAGCCACCCCTATTCTTTCACCCTCTCATCAAACAGTTCCTGAGAGGGGCAAACAACTTAAGGTCACCAAGGAGAGCACCCACCCCTGCTTGGGACCTTAACTTTGTACTGGAAAAGCTCACACTGCCCCCTTTTGAGCCTGCAGCTTCATCAGACTTAAAATTCCTCTCTTGGAAAACAGCATTGCTCCTGGCCATCACTTCAGCAAGAAGAGTGTCTGAGCTACAAGCACTTATGGCTGTGGAACCCTTCATCATTTTTCATTCTGACAGGGTCTCCCTCAGGACTAATCCTTCCTTTATGCCCAAAGTGGTGTTCAGTGTGGCTCTCAACCAGGCTATCCATTTGACAACCTTCTTTCCTAATCCTCTAAGTAAAGGGGAAAGGATCCTGCACTCCTTGGACGTGCACAGACAGCTCAGATTCTACCTGGATATGACTAAGCCCTTCAGGAAATCTGACCAGTTACTACTAAGTTTTGCACCAGGGGCAGAGTGCAAGGCCATTTCATAACAGTTTCCAAATGGATAGCACACTGTATCCATTTCTGCTACAAACACCATGGGAAACCAACCCCTCATGGGGTCAGAACACATTCCACTAGGGCAACTTCTACCTCTACATCATTCCTCGGGAGTCCCCACCAGGGACATTCTGGAGGCTGCTACCTAGAGTTCTGTACACACACTCACCAAGTATTACCACCAGCCTATATTTTCCAAATCCAGGGCGGGTTTCGCAACTACAGTCCTGCAGGGCATACTAGCCAGCCCAAATACTTCTTGACTGCCTCCACCCTTTCTACAGCTTTGGGAATCAACCCAAGTGTGATGACTGCAACAGTGAAACACGAAGAACATAGTACAGTTGTGTACACTTAACATAAATGTAGATGTTCGAGTATATTCACTGTTGCAGTCCTGGTTTCCCTCCCTCCAGCCCCTTCTCTCTCTCTCTCTCCTCTCTCTGTGTACTATTCACCCCTTGCAGGAGTATTGGTATTGGTATTTACTTTTTACTGGTGGAGATTTTTCCACCATAGCTTAGCTCCCTTTTGAGGGGCTCCTGACATTTGGGGCAAGAAAAACTGATGTAATGGCGTCGGCTGCCTGTTTTTATACCCCTGACAACCTGACGTCAGACCTGGAGTGACAGCAACCGACGCAGAAATACTAAGTCTCTGGTATTCGGGCCAACTGAGGGCTACCTGCAGGCAGATATCCCAAGTGTGATAACTGAAACAGTGAATACACTCGAACATATACATTTATGGCAAGTGTACACAACTGTACTTTATTATGTAAACCCTGGTTGAGTTAATTGTTACCTTAATTATTATATTACTACCAGACAGAAAACCACCCTTTGGAAAATGTTTTTGCCAAAGGTCACTTTTACAGCAGAATGACTTGCCTTCAGTGCATCTTTCCAAAATACCTGTACTGCAGCCATTGGCACTTGGTCATCATTTCACAGCTTCACCCAGTATTATTGTTTGGACTGTGAACTGTATGATTTGAATTTCTTTGGCACCTCTTTACTTCAGGACTCACCCTTCTGAGCCTATCCTTCTTGAAGAACCTCTGGCTCGTGCAACCCTAATGGTATTGCTATTTATTTGTTTATTTCATTTCTTTCTTTCTTCTTGTTAATCTTGGATCTTCTGAGAAGGGCTCCCAATGTTAATCATAACAAATGCATTTTTAAAGTACTGGGTAATCTAAAAGGATCCCTTCCTTAGTGAGTCATAAAGGATTCATGTCTTAAAATTGAATCCCATAATATAGAAAATATAAAATTTGAAAAATAAGAAGTAAAAGTCACTAACCTTGAAAACCACTATGAAAGAAACTATAAAAATAGGGAAAAAAATCAAAAATATCTGTAAACTGAATAAACAAACAAAAACATTTTATTGCAGGGGAGGCAAATGTTGATGCATGTACCATTATTTTTGAGGGGAGCTTTTGTTTCCCACATCTCTGCCTGCATAAATACACAAACTCCACAGTTGCACAACTGTATTGAAATAGCAAAAACCCTGTACCAATGAAGTGTGTATTCAGTAAGCCATCTCTGTCTTTGCATCATTAAATCCCCTGGGCGAGCAACAGTACCAAAAGATTTTTACTCAACTTACCATCTGTGCCACAATAAATACAATCTACACATTTATAAGGAAACAACAGTAGTCATTAATAATGAATTTTTGTGATACTGTACTGTACTTCATGGAAGGTGCATCAATGTTACTGACTGTGACCATAATGCTACTGAGTAAATTACAAGCTCCTGTCATAAACACCTTCCGCAAACTCTCCATACACTGGTCTGTTTTTTCATGCAGCAGCTGTTGGAATTATGTGTTGATGTTCATCATATTGATCACCGCTGCAGTAGCCTTAGCTATGTGGGTTATTTCTTGCTAAGCCTGCCAGCTTCCAAAGCTTCAGGGCACATTCCATGTGCCCATACTGTTTTACTTCTCTTTTGTTTGGTAACACTTTTATGTTCACTAGCATTATTTTAAAGCTGAGATTTGTTTTAATGCACTGTCACAAGACTGTATTGTACTTTTAAGCATGAGCATTCTTTTTTCTGTCAGTTTAAAAGTTATTTAATGTATTTAAAAACTTTTCTTTTTTGGAGAACTTTTGCTAATTTTACCTTTTGGGGGATGGAAATGTGTTTAAAATGCTTTTTACTGCGATGTTCTGTGAAAAAATGACTTTTAAAGACTTTAAATTTTTATCCTCTTTTGTTACTTGTTTTCCTTGGGAAAGAGTCACCATTTTTAGCTTGACCATGGAACAAACTGTATGTCCCATGATCAGTCCTTCTTCCAGCCACAAAAAGAAAAAGTTAAGCTAACAGATTTTGCCTCCACACCAGGCTAGCAATTTGCCACAGTCACAGGTGGGTGAATCTGCTGTGGCTGTTTGTTGTAACTCAGACCACTCATTTTGTAATCCGGATCCCTCTGGTGTAGCACCTACAGCTACTGTGAACTGAGAGTTAGCCACATCTTTGCGACTGTTGGGGTCCCCTCAGTAGGTAAGGGAGGGCCAGCTTGTCAGTCCTGGGAGAGGGAACAGGAAAGGCTTCCCTGTTTTGTGAGAATGTTGTGCCTCTCCCTGGGGAGGCTGCTGCTGCAATTAATAACACAGTTGGCCTAATTTTTCCTGTTCAAAAAGAAACAGAAAACTCAACATGTATCTACTTCTGTTCAAGTTTCTTTGGACAGAAGTGATTTACTGAGCCTTACTCAGGGTTTAAGTCAAGCTACTGATCCTTCTTATAATGTAGTTTCTGGTAAAAGAAAGAGACCTCTCTTTTCCTGAAGAGATTCAATATTCTGAGTCTGGGCAGGAAGATAAAGGAATAGCTTCAGGGGTTTCTCCTCAGACTTCTAATTCAGAATCAGATAAGAGCTAAGTGTCTGATTTTCTCGGGGGGGGGGGGCTTTCTCCGAGATTGTTTCCAGAATGTGCCAGTGTTTTCAGTGGGAGAACACTGAGGTTTCTCAGTGTCTCGCAAAATACTGTGACCTGTTACAGAAAGAAGTTCCAGAAACTTCACCTTTTCCTCCAGTTCTTTCTGCTTTGGAGGATATGTATTTGTTACTGCCTGCAATTTTCCTGATAGTTAGCCAGCTGTTCTTAAAAAGGCAGATAGGATGTATAAAGTTCCTCACTCTTTTAAGTTTTTATTCACTCTTACTAAACCTGACCCAGCAGCTGTAGCTTTAATCCTACTGCTGCTAAACAATTTAGTTAATTCCAATCCTGTTCTTTCTGATATGGATGGGTAGATTATCGATAAGTATGGGGAAAAAGTGTATGCTTTTGAATTGGCAGGCTCATATGCTAGTTTGTTCTGACTAATTGTGAAAGTATGACGAATGTTTTGTCTTCAGTTTCTTCTTCCTGTGAGGAAAAAATCCACTTTAAATAATTTAGATGTTCTTCATCTCACATTGCTGCAGTCCTTACACTTGGATAGTCCGCTGTCCTCGTTCGGCCCGAATATCAAAGTATAAGGCTGACATCGGTCAAGGTGCATTAGACTGACATCAGGACGTCAGGGTACAAATGCGCATGACCGACGTCATATCCTCAGTCTTTTTTGCCGCATGGTCCGATGCAGAAGCAGCGTTGCAAGTGCCGTTGGCGTTCTGAAATTTTGGTCGGAGTTTCAGACCGAGTCAAAGTTGGCTAAGTACCCGTTGGGAATATTTTAGTTTTTCTTGCCTCAGTGGTTTACCGGATGTCAGAAAAAGTGAATAACTGTATTTCTTGTGGGAAACAGATACCGCATAGAGATTATCATAATTTGTGTATTCCTTGCTTGGGGCCTGAGCACGACGTTGTTGGGTGTCGCTTTTGTGCTAGGTTCAATAAGCGCACTATTAAGCGAAGGTTAGATTGTGCCAGGTTAGTCTTCGAAGCGGTGCAATTATAATATGCCGTCGGATGCTCCGGCCCGCTTCTTCGAAGAAGCGCAAAGACAAAGCAGCTAAGCCCAGGCAGGAAGAGTCGTCCGTTCCGGACGCCGGTTCTTTGGAGGTGTCGGTGGAACCGGGGGTTCCACCGGAGGTTTCTCTGGAGTCCCAGGGGGAGACTTTGTTGTTGCAGGATGTGGCCTCTCAGGAGGCAGGTCAGGCTGAAGGGGCTTCTCAGGTTACTGTACTCCCCTCCCTTCCTAGGGTGGTTAGGCCCTCTCCTTCTGTTTCCAAGGCTTCTCCCAGAGGCAGGCCAGGTTTAGCTTCTGTTGGTGTCACTCCTAGTTCTTCAGGATCTGTGCCCAAGAAGCACATGCTTAAAATGGCAGAAGATTTAATTACTTTAATTAGAGGTTCTTTGCCCCCTCCTGATAAGAGGCCTAGGGTGGAACCAGAGTTGGGGAGTTTTGAGCAGGCTTCTGATGTTTCAGAGTCTTCGGCTGAAGACTTGCAGGAGTATTCTCCTTATTCTGATTCTGATATGGATGATTCTACTCCCTCCGCTTCTCCTCCAGAGGATTTTTCTTTTTCAGAGACTCTTCATTCCATGAGGGAACATTTTAAGTGGGAAGGTCAGGACTTCTCTGATTCCAGGAAAAGGCTTAGGGAATTTTTGTTTTTACCCCAGCATAGGCCTTTGGCTATACCTCCTGTTCTGGATGTTGTGGAAGATGTGTTTGCGGAGGCTTCTCTTAATCCTGATTCTTTGCCTCCTGCTCCTGTTAAACCGGATAGGTATTACAGGGTGCCTGAAGCTCATAAATATCTTTTTAAGAGTCCTAGGGCGGACCCAGAAACTGTTAGTCAAGGGCCTAAGGGTGTCAAGGCTTCTGTTGTAAACAATCCGGTTCCTCCAGATAAAGAGGCCAGGGCTTTGAATAGATGGGGAAAGAAAGTCTATACTTCTTCCACCTTAGCTATGAGGGCTTTGAATTGCCAGTTTCATATGTTGAAATACCAAAACTATCTACTTTCTCAATTGAAGTCTAAGGTAGATGCTCTGGCAGAGGGTATTGCGTGTAAGGAATTACAGGATTTGGTACATGTTTCTGAACAGGTGGGTAAGCATTCTTTGCAATGTGGTTTTGATGCTGTACAGGCCTCGTCTAGGGTGGCTGCTACTGGGTCAGTTCTTCGAGGCACGCCTGGCTGAGGGATCAGAATTTATCTGACCATGTTAAGACAAGGATTTTAGATGCTCCTTTACAGTCTGATGTGTTGTTTGGTTCACCTGTGGAGGCAGTCTTAAAGAAAATGGAAGACAAGGCTAAGTCTATGCAGACTGTTAAAGATTTTCTGCAGGTTCAGCCTCCGAGTTTAGTAGGAATTGGCCTACCAAGGGGTGGACGTATCCTTCTTATGATTCCCAGTCTAGGGGTAGATCTAGACGTGGTAGGGGCAGAGCTCAGGGCTCTTTCAGGCCTAGAACAGGGAGTTCACCTGCACAGTCTTCGGGTGAGGGCAGGGGTCAGTCCTTTCGTAAACAGGCCCAATGACCTACCTTTTCAGCTGCCAGAGCCTTCTCGTCTGGCGGCTCCTTTGGGAGGAAGGTTGGCACTTTTCAAGGAAAATTGGAGTTTAATTACCCAAGACAGATGGGTATTGGAAATCATACACCAAGGTTACAAGTTTTATTTCCATACCTTGCCTCCTTTCAAAGGCATGCCAGACGTTCCTCCTCAACAAAGAATAGAGGCTCACAAACAAATTTCTCTGCTACTTCAAATAAGGGACATACAGCCGGTCCCTCTGCCAGAAGTGGGCCTAGGATTCTATTTTCGCCTGTTCCTAGTACCAAAGAAGGGGAACACGTGGAGACCAATTTTGGATTTATCTATCCTCAACACTTATCTGGACATTCCCAAGTTCAAAATGTTGACGTTACAACAGCTTTTACCTCTGCTGGGCAAAGATCACTGGATGGTAACTCTGGATCTCAAGGAGGCTTACCTTCATGTTCCTATCAGACTAAGTTGCAGGAAGTATCTGCGTTTTCGGGCTGGGACTTCTCATTATCAGTTCTCTGCATTGCCCTTTGGCTTATCTACTGCGCCCAGAGTGTTCACAAAGGTTCTGGCTCCAGTGATAGCTTTCTTCAGGCTAAAAGGAATACAGATTTATCCTTATTTGGACGATTGCCTGATTCTGGCTCAAGGAAGGGACGAACTTCTTCATCATTTGCAATATGTGATAGCAGTGCTAAGATGCCTGGGGTATTCTGTGAACGAAATAAAGTCCAGTCTAGTACCCTCTCAGGACATGTGCTTTCTGGGTGTAAGACTGAATACAGCATCCCAGATGGCCTTTTTGACCCCGGACAAACAAAAGAATCTTTCTCTTTACTTCCATCAATTGTCTCATCAGTCCAGGCTGACTGCAAGGACAGTCCTTCAAGCCTTGGGGTTCATGGCATCTTGTATTCTGGTGCTTCCCAATGCCAAACTGCATGTGAGGAAGTTACAATGGTATCTCAAAAATGTATGGACGCAGCACTGCCAGGATATGGACAGTCATTCAGATAATACCTTGCATTCAAAAGGAATTTTTGTGGTGGGCTCAGGAATGTCACCTAAACAAGGGACTCTCTGTGACCCGGCCAGAGGCGAGTCAGATTCTAACGACAGATGCCTCAGACAAAGCTTGGGGAGCTCATCTAAATGGAAAGTGGATACAAGACACGTGGCCTGCCAGACTACAACATCTACATATCAACCAGAAGGAGATGTTAGCAGTCCAATTTGCATTAATAGCTTTCAAGGATTTACTTCTTCCAGGACAGGTGTTGATTCTAACAGACAACACAACTGTCATGTGGTACATCAACAAGCAAGGGGGAACACATTCTCATCCTCTATGCAGGCAAGCAATGATTTTGTGGGAGACTGCTCTCAGTTTACAGCTAAATCTTCAGGCAAGGTTTCTGCCGGGAGCACAGAACTCCTTAGCAGATGTGTTGAGCAGACGAATAATGGATCCCCACGAGTGGAAATTGGATCCTCATGTATTTCAGAAATTTACAGTGTCATGGGGAACTCCAGACATAGATCTGTTCGCTTCTCCACTAAACTACCAGCTGCCAAAGTTTTGCACAAAAAGGTTTCATCCCACAGCCTGGAAAGTGGATGCTCTTTCTTTCAATTGGAGCAATCTTCATGTGTATGCCTTTCCACCTCTGCCTCTCCTCCCAAAGGTACTCCTAAAGGTCAGACAGGACAAGCCAAGGATGATTTTAATAGCTCCAGATTGGCCTCGACAGCACTGGTACCCTTTACTGAGAAGTCTGGTGCAGGGAGCCTCCATGGCCTTTGCCTTGATTGCACACCTGCTGTCTCAGGAGAACAGTCATTTACTCAATATCAAACTTCACTCTCTTCACCTAACAGCCTGGCATATTCTGTTTTGAACCCTGGAGGGTCTCAACTTCCACAGCGAGTTTTGAATGTTATTTTGGAAGCCAGAAGGCCTAGTACAAGGAAAGTGTACGCAGATAAATGGAAGAGATTTTTATTTTGGAGTGCAGCAAAGGAATTTGATGTTTCTGAGCCTAATTTAAGTGTGGCTCTTCAATATCTTACTGAGTTACTGGACAAAGGTTTGTCCTTCTCTTCTATTAAGGTTCATGCTGCAGCAATTTCTGCTCACTATGACTGTGACCCACCATTGTTTTCTCATCCTTTGTTCAAGCAATTTCTTAGAGGGGCAAAGAATATAAGACCCCCACGTAGAGCTCCTACTCCTGCTTGGGATCTCAGTTTTGTGTTGGAGAAACTCACTCTACAACCTTTTGAGCCTGCAGCTACTGCCGAGTTGAAATATTTATCATGGAAGACTGCTTTTTTGTTGGCCATTGCCTCTGCAAGAAGGGTTTCTGAATTACAGGCCCTTATGGCAGTTGAGCCTTTCTTAATTTTCCATAAGGATAGGGTATCTTTGCGTACTAATCCTTCCTTTATGCCTAAAGTGGTTTCTAGTGTGGCTTTAAACCAAACTATTCATTTGCCTACTTTTTATGCAAATCCCCAAAATAAAGGGGAAAAGATTTTGCACACTTTAGATGTACACAGGCAGTTGCGATATTATTTGAGCAGAACTAAAGGGTTCAGGCAGTCTCAGCAGTTATTTGTTTCTTTTGCTTTGAGTTCTCAGGGCAAGCCTGTGTCAAAACAAACTATTTCTAAGTGGATTGGGTTTTGCATTGCTTTCTGTTATTCCCATCATGGTAAGGCGATTCCAGCTGGGATTAGGCCTCATTCCACTAGGGCTACTGCCACTTCGACAGCTTTTTTAAGGGGGTGGCAACTAAAGATATTTTGGAGGCAGCTACTTGGAGTTCAGTGCATACTTTCTCTAAGCATTATCACCTTCCACTTTACTCTAAATCTAGGGCTGGTTTTGCCACTGCTATTTTACAGGGCATTTTGGCAGCTCCTGCTGCTTTATAGTTTTGCCATCCTCCCTTACCTCTGCTTTGGGATTCTACCCAAGTGTAAGGACTGCAGCAATGTGAGATGAAGAACATAGTACAGTTTTGTACCTACCATAAATGTAGATGTTCGAAGATCCACATTGCTGCAGTCCAATTTACCCTCCCTCCTTCCCCTCTGTAGTTAGAGGCGGTTGTGTGGGTTGGGTTGTAAATATTGTGTTTATTGTATATATTGTACATATTATTAGTGCAAGGGTGGTGGATTGGTTGGTTGCTGTCTTTTGGTTTTGACCTTTCTTTTTGGGTCTTCTGACATCTGGGGCAAGAAAAGACTGAGGATATGACGTCGGTCATGTGCATTTGTACCCTGATGTCCTGATGTCAGTCTAATGCGCCTTGACCGACGTCAGCCTTATACTTTGATATTCGGGCCGAACGAGGACAGCGGACTACCCAAGTGTAAGGACTGCAGCAATGTGGATCTTCGAACATCTACATTTATGGTAGGTACAAAACTGTACTTTTCTTCTACTGTAGAAGTCACTACTCATTGTTTATAATATGTGTATGACTGAGTTGATAGTTCTTCCAGGACTATGGCAACTGTTACTATTTTGAGAAGGGTTGCCTAGCTGCATTTTCAGAACCTCCTAGATGATGATGATGAGATTTTAAATTCCCCTTTGGCCCCCTCTGCTGCAGGGGTGATCAAAATGTGTGATGAAAGGGGTAAGTTGATACAGGGAAACTCCAAGATTTTCAGCTGTACTTTTCCAAATTTTCTAAGGGATTCTCTAACCCCTCATCCAGTTTTAGCAAAAAACAAAATAAATGGCCTTTTAAGAAGAAATGCCAAGGGGGTTCCCACAACCAAGGACAATCCAACAAGTCAGAATTACTATTTAAGAGACATTGTCCTCCCCCTTCCACCCTCCACCATGACATCAAAGTTATGGATTTCAGTGGGGGGAAATTTCTCCTTTCTAGGGGGTAATCCCCTCATCCACGAGACAAGACTGTTTTATTTTTACTTCTCTTTTATTACATGCTGTCCCAGGGAGTGACAGAACCAGTTCTTCTGCCCCAGATAGGAAATGCATTTATTCAAGGATGGAGACATTTTCTGGATCTTTCTTTCCTAAACGTGTTTATGATGGTCTTCAAGTTCAAAATGCTGTCACATCACAACCTGTTAACCTCATCTTCCTCATTCGAGATTCCTGGTAACAGTAGATTTAAAAGATGGTAGCAAAGAAAAATATGGTAGCAGTTATACGGAGTATATCTCCAGACCATCTAAAATAAACCAGGAACTTTAATATTCGGTAAGCGCTTTCACCACTGTCCGTGGCTTCTTCAGACCATATACAAATATAAAAACGCACAAAAAGAGGTTTATAAAGCTGTCCCTGTATACCTCATTAACCTGAAAGACCACTCCCAGTCAATTAAACTACTATAGACACACCCTCTTTTAAAAACATCACTACATTCATCTAAATTGCATAGTATTACTTTTAAAATACAGTTCTTATAGCATATTAAAAGTCTATTTCAGCAGTCAAAGCATTCATAGGCATCTACAAGCATTTAATATTTGGAAACATTTCAGGACATTGCTTCTGTCAGCAGCATTTCAAATGCAATATATTATGCTAAGCATCATTATTTAAACAACAATGATACTGAAAGTCTGGTCATTATATATTCTTTGCTAGAATTATGTTGCTCTATGTTATCTGCTTTGCTTCAGATATATGCTGTTACTTAAAAATTATTACACTAACAAATCTAGGTCTAGCCTTCTATACATTCCTAGTACTTCTAACAGTGTAAATAGAGCTGCAGTTTAAAATGCAAGCAAGTTACCCAGGCCATGTGTTCAAACTCCATTTTAAAACTGAAATTCTTCCCATCACATTGTCGACTGTTAAACTTGTCCAGCGAGTGTGTTCCACTTAGGATATACTTATATTACACCCTCGTTGTGTTATATTCTATTTCCAAAGGTAGAAATGTTAGAAGTGAAACAAGTGTGTTCGTCGTCATTGCAGCGCCTCTGTGCATGCGCAATGACGTCATCACACTCGACAGATGCTCCGTTTACTTCTTCCCACTTTCTTCATTTAATTACAATAGACAACCAAGTATTATAAAATATATATCATTGCTAAATGATTTAGAATACAAGTCACAAATTCATATATGTAAGCAGTTTTAAACAAGGAAGGTTTATGCTTTTCCCCATAGAAACAAATCATACTGTTGCATTTCTGTCTTTCATATGTCAGTCAAATATATAAAAAGCTTTTGAAATTAAAAAAGCTACAATTAGAAGTTGTTTATTTTAATGAATGCCTACTTGAAAGGGTGGTGCCAAAGGGGTTGCGTTTCCATCAATACCCCATAGGTTTAATAGCGGACTCACTATTCCACCGTGAACTTAATTCCTTGTTTGACCAACAAGGTTTTGATCTTATGCAGTTGATGGTGAAACACTATACCACCCAGATAGAGGCACTATCTAAAGAATTCTCAGATTTAAATACAGAGATTATGGCTAATACAGACTTCTTTAGATGCAAATATGACTATGATAGAACTTTTGCTAGTACAGACCAACTTTTGGAAAGACTAAGGAGCAATAAAATTAAGAAAATGAAACGTGACCTTTTAGCTTAAAATAATGGGTCTGCATATCCTAGACCCTTGACAGCACAAGTATGGTCAACTACTGGTGTCAATCATTCTGTCCAACAAGAGGCTACCAGCTATGTTGTTTCAGAGGCGAACGAGGAGGAAAGTTTAGATACGAGCGCTGTTAGACGGAGTGAATGCATTTGTAACAACAAAAATGTACACCCAGTTACAAACCAACAAGAGGGTATTGGGAACATTGACAATCAAAATTTTCACAAAGGGAAGCAGTCGGGTGTTATCCCAAAGAGACAATACCCTCAAAACCAAAGGGCCAGACAGAACAACAACAAATGGAGACGTTAGCACAGGGTGACAACCCTAGGCTAAGCATTGTAAAAAATTCTGTAGGGGACTTCAGCATCTTTAACTACTCTACACTAAACATTGACCCTGTGCTTACTGATGTTTTAGCAAGGGGTAATACCTTTGTACCTAGTAGGCGTATGAATTTGGTGCAAACAATTTTGGATTTGAAATGTTTTGTTAGGAAACTTAATCTAACTGTTTTATTTGGGAATACCGTGATTAAGGATCAGTTTCTCAGGATGTCTAGTACATATAACCCCCACCTTCATCCAGTTTTGAGTATTTTTGAGAACATATGTGAATTAGACCTGAGGCACTTGGCATCCCCTTATAATTGTGTTATGAATAGACAGCATGGTAAGGACAATGTCTCTTATGAGGAAGACTTAGCATTACAAATGCTGAGACGTGCACAAGTGAGGGTCATTAAGCCTGATAAAGGAGGGGGTTTGGCTATATTCGATTTAAATGACTCTATCACTAGAATGCATATGGTGTTGAATAGTGATGCATACTCTAAAGTTTCATTGAATGAAATGAATATAGCTTACAACCGCATTAGAGGCTACTTGAATGACCTTTTTATAGAAGCCAAGATTGATATTGACACCTACAATTACATGACAACTTTATGTCCTAAAACACCTGTCATGTTTGGTATTCCCAAGATACATAAAGACCTAACGAATCCACCCATGAGACCTCTTATTGATGGTAGAGGGTCCATCATTTACCCTTGTGCCAAGGTGGTAGATAATATCTTACAGAAGTATTTGAAGTCTGAAACTCAAGTGTGCAAGGACTCTTAGACTTTCTTGCAGAAAATAAATGAATTCAACATTATTGTATAGGATAAGCATGCACCCTAGAAAAACTTTTTCAAATATAGTTAAAAGACAAGGAATGAGGATTTCACGTTTGAGCAACCAGGAACCCACATTCGTAGAAGGATTGGTAACCCTGGATAACAGTTTATATGATAGAGGCTTTAAAAACAAGGAAGTGATTGATAAGTTGGGAGAAGTAAAGACGCTGAGGGGAGGAAGAGCAAAGCTGCATTTTTCAAATAAGATAGATCAAGCATTAAATAGAACTGATACAATATCTAGGAACAATGTGGTTAATGTCTCTATGTCATATACAAGTGATGTGAGGAAAGTAAGAGATGCCTTTAATAAACACTGGCCGCTTCTTATGACAGATAGAAGAATTAGGGAAATCGCTGGAGAGTATCCTAGTTTTATGTGTAAAAATAGGAAAAATCTTAAAACACATGTTATGCTACCCCAGGAATCTGTCTGATACCAATTTAAATACATGGAAAGGTACCAGAGCATGTGCCAGTTGTAGCATGTGTTCATTTCTTAAAAATACTAATGAGTTTGTCCACCTGGTAACTGGTAATAAATATAAGTTGAATGGAGCAGTCACCTGTAGCAGTATGAATATTATTTATGCAGCACAATGTGACTGCTGCTTACATTTTTATGTAGGCAAACCAAGCAGGACATTCAGAGAACGTATAAAGGAACATAATAGTAGTATAAGGAATAGGGACTCTGTAACTACCTTGTCTAAATACATAGAGAGAAGCGGTATGTACCAAGATTTTAAATTTATAGCATTAAAAGAAGTTATTATTGGGCAAAGACTGGGTAATATTAAGAATCTGACAGAAAGAAGTGGGCTCAGATGGATACTCAAACTTAGAGCAGATAAGGAGAAGGGGCTGAATGGTAAAGCATCCATTAAAAGTGCATTAGACGCATGAGGGATACCTAGAAAATAGTTATACATATTATATTTAATAGGAAATAATCCCACTCAGTAAGAACACTGTAGAATTTTATCCAACCTGTCGTAGCATCATTTATCCAAATATGTTTGTAAATATGGGCTATCTGTGATAAGACTGCTAAAAACAAGATTTGAGTATTTATCTTACTTTATGAAATACCATATGTTTAATATATTTGAGGATAGAGTTTATCCATCATAAAGCAGTGATATTGTCTGTGTATAATACATTTATTACACAAGTAGTATGATGTGAGTGATTACTTGTACGGTGCATATTTTTACAACTATGCATAATCTATTTGCTATATTAGAATCACCTTCTCATTCTATATATGATATCTGTAAGCGTTCTATCATATAGATGTATTGTATAACTATAGCTATACACATAGAGTTATATCTATTTAACATATATACTTTTACCAAAGCATCTATCATCTTTAAAAGGCTACTGGAAGACCTTATTCATATAAAGGACACTATATCTAAAGCACTATATAGCTGTGTAAAAATGCTTTTGGTAAATAGCAATATAATGCTCCGAGTGTCATATAAAGTATATATTGGGGGTCTATATGTAGGACAAGAACATGCAATAAGCCATGTTGTTTAAACAATCTGGTGACATATATATTTGCATCAAATTGCCTATACATATATATATATGTATATATGTATTGAACTATTATTATCCATAGAATATATATTCTATGGTTTGAATGGGTTGCCCAGAGGTATAGAGTTAAAGTTATGTCTATTATATTTGTTTGAAGTTGAGCCTTGATGTATCCATACAGTGTGTCGAGTGTTTATATTATATATATTTGACTGACATATGAAAGAAATGCAACAGTATGGTTTGTTTCTATGGGGAAAAGCATAAACCTTCCTTGTTTAAAACCGCTTACATATATGAATTTGTGACTTGGTGTATTCTAAATCATTTAGCAATGATATATATTTTATAATAATTGGTTGCCTATTGTAATTAAATGATGAAAGTGGGAAGAAGTAAACGAAGCATCTGTTGAGTGTGATGACGTCATTGCGCATGCACAGAGGCGCTGCAATGACGACGAACACACTTGTTTCATTTCTAACATTTCTACTTTTGGAAATGGAATATAACACAACGAGTGTGTAATATAAGTATATCTTAAGTGGAACACACTCGCTGGACAAGTTTAACAGTCGACAATGTGATGGGAAGAATTTGAGTTTTAAAATGGAGTTTGAACACATGGCATGGGTAACTTGCTTGCATTTTAAACTGCAGCTCTATTTACACTGTTAGAAGTAGTAGGAATGTATAGAAGGCTAGACATAGAGCAACATAATTCTAGCAAAGAATATATAATGACCAGACTTTCAGTATCATTGTTGTTTAAATAATGATGCTTAGCATAATATATTGCATTTGACATACTGCTGACAGAAGCAATGTTATGAAATGTTTCCAAATATTAAATGCTTGTAGATGCCTATGAATGCTTTGACTGCTGAAATAGACTTTTAATATGCTATAAGAACTGTATTTTAAAAGTAATATTATGCAATGTAGATGAATGTACTGATGTTTTTAAAAGAGGGTGTGTCTATAGTAGCTTGATTGACTGGGAGTGGTATTTTAGGTTAATGAGGTATACAGGGACAGCTTTATAAAACTCTTTGTGTGTGTTTTTATATTTGTATATGGTCTGAAGAAGCCACGGACAGTGGTGAAAGCGCTTACCGAATATTCAAGTTCCTGGTTTATTTTATGTGGTGTGGAGTTATACTTGGTACAGCTGCTACCATTTTTTTCTTTGCTACTACCTTTACTTGCTTGGTGGAACAGTTTACGTTTACCAGCTGTTTGTTTGCCTGTTTCAGATTTAAAAGATGCTTGTCATCACTTCCCTGTTCATCCAGACTGCAGGCCTTTCTTAAGGTTTTGTGTGTCTAGAACACATTATCAGTTCTATGTCTTATCATTTGGACTATCCACTGCACCAAATATGTTCACAAATTGTCTGTCTCTAGTTATACTTCATTGCAGACTACAGGGCATCCGCATTTCTTATATGTAGATGACTTGCTTATATGTGCAGTCTTTTACAAAGTGTCAAGAATCTCTCATTTCTGTGAGAGATCTCTTTCAGTATGTGAGATTACAAGAGAACATATAAAACTCTTTTTCCTTGATATAGGAATGTGTTTTTTGGGTGTCAGATAGAGATCTCAGTTTAAATAGTTTTTCTTCTTCGAAAAAAATAGATATATATCTCAGTCTATTTCTAAGGTTTTCAACTCGGACTTTGGTCACTGAGATTAAATAACTCAGAATATTGGATCTCATGGGCATCCATGATTCTCATGATACTTATGGCAGGACTTCACATTAGAAAAATACATTAATATCTGAAGTCTCTTTGGTCCTAGCACCAACATCTTTTGTCCCTTCAAATCCCAGTGCTGGGGCTTGTCATAAGGGAGTTCTGTTGCTGGAGACAGCATATATCCTTAAATCCAGGTCTCCCTTCTCCCTCCCAGTTCTGAAGCTGTCTGATACCATAGATGCCAACGACTTTGCTTGACAAGCATTTTCAGGATTGATAAAAGTGCAATGTGTGTGGGACACCAAGGAGAGATGCAAGGACATAAATATGAAAGAGATGCTTGCCCTGATCAATGCACTCAACTTTCTGAATTATCTGTGGTCCCCAGGACCTCCTCAAGTTGTGACGGACAATACCAGAGTCATGTGGTACATCCACAAGCAAGTTGGAACCAGATCATATCCCCCCCCCCTTTTGTAGGCAAGCTATGTTAGCTTGGGATATAGCTTCACAGAACAATGTCAGTCTTTGGGCATCCTACATTCCATCAGAGCAAGATTTTGTGGCAGACAAGCTGAACAGGAGAAGGGCAGATCCTCACAAATAGTAGATCAAGGGGTCTTCCAAATTTGATCTATCTTAGGCGAGTTCCTCAAGTAGACCCTGTTGTTTTGTTTCCTCCCTGAACAGTCAGCTAGCAAGATTCTGCTCAAAGACTTCATGCTTGAAGGCCTGGAAGACAGAGGCCTTTTCTTTTCCTTGGATAGTAATCTTCCTGTATGCTTTTCTACCCATTCCTCTGATATCTAGGGTAATTCTGAAGAGTCAGATTGTATCCCTAAAGATCATTGAGGTGACTCCCTTCTGACCCAGGCAACAGTGGTCTCCCTTCTTTTGGAAATGGCCAGGGGCAATTACCACAAGTTTGACCTCCAAGAAAACTGGTGGCTCCTTCTTGGGATCTTAATTGTCTGTTAAAGAATCTTGCTCCATTTGAAACAAACAACCTGGCTGATTTGAGATTCTTAACACACAAAAAAACTGTTTTATTGATTGCTCTGACCTCTGCAAGAATGGTATCCGAGTCGCACACTCTTATGGTGAGTAAACTCTGTGTCATTTTTCACAGGGACATGGTTACTTTGAAAACTAGTCTTTCTTTTATGCCTAAAGTGGTATATTAGTTTATTTTAAGCCACATTATCAATTTGCCATTTTTCATTCTTGAACCTAAAAATGATGGAGAAAAGCATACTATACCTTGAATGTCCACAGACAGCTCAAGTACTATCTTGCCAGAGCCAGATATTTCAGATTTTTGGATAACTGTTCTTTTTTTGTGAAGGTAAGAAGAAGGGCCAACCTGTGTCAAATCAGAGTATTTCCAAATGGTTCTCTTAAGGCTGTTAGCTTTTGTTATACTTACCACAACAAAACTATTCCAGGCAGGGTCAGGGCCTTGGCTTTTTGGAAAGGATTGGATACTAAAAGTATTCTAGAAGCAGCAACCTGGTCCTCTGTACATAGTTTTACAAAGCACTGTAAGCTTGATTCCATGTCTAGTTCTAGATCAGGCTGTGCTAACACCATTCTCCAGGTGCTCCTGGACTCTTATCCTTCCATCTCCCAAATATAGTAAGCTAGGGCTACTGCAGCAGTGATGATGAATGTAGTATAGTTTTGTAAATAAACACTGTAACAGGAGATGTTTGAATGATCACTGCTGCTATGACAGTAGCCATTCCTTCCCTTCACCCACCATGTTTTTGGTGTGTTTTTTATACTGTAGTGTAAATTCTTGTTTTTGTTGTTCTTAGTATTTTCCTTTCAGAGCTCAGTCTCCCTATCTGTATTGGCATGAAAGCTCTGAAGGGCTTGGCATCCAAACCTGTCTTTTTAGTCAGCTCATCTGAAGCTGACTGACTGTTTAGGAGTGTAGGACAGTGCCCTGAAGCTTTGGGAGCTGTCTGGCTGTTATATACTTGACAGGATATAACCTTTATAACTAAGGCTACTGCAGCAGTGACCATTCGATATTGTAGATGCCACATCTTTATTATTTTTCTTGATACAGTTTGGTTTTGCCACAGGGAGATCATGCCTGTTAAACTTGGCTGACTTCTTTGAAACAGTCACCAAAGCCATGGACAAGGGGAAGACGGTGTACCTTGATCTAGCCAAAGCCTTCAACACTATTCCCAACTCAGACATAATAGATGAACTCTCCCAGATAGGCATCAACCTGTATGTTACCAGATGTGTAGCTAACTGTCTCACTGATAGAACACACTCAGTCAAAATAGGCGAAGTCACCTCTAGTAGTAAACCTGTAACAAGTGGTGTACCCCAAGGATCGGTCTTGGGGCCTCTGCTGTTTGGGATATACCTTTCTGAGGTGCTAGCCAAAACCAGTGGTCTGTGGCTGATCAAGTTTGCAGATGACTGCAAGCTGGGCACTGTTTTTAAAATTCCCTAGTGATGTGAACATCCTCCAAGAGGGCCTTACCCAAACTAATGAATGGTGCCAGAAGCATGGCCTCAAACTGAATGCCAAGAAAATGTGTCATTATCCCCTTTGGGGAAAATGGCATCCCCACTAATTATCACATTAATAACAATATTAAGCACACAATCAGTCATGAGGGACTTGGGCACGGAAATTTATATCAACCTGATCTTTGACCACCACGTTGCCTCCATTGTACGGAAGGCTTTCTACATGGCCCACCTCATAAGTAAGGGTATTTCATCCAGGAACAAGGAGGTCATAACGTCACTGTAGTCCTCCCTTATCAGACCCATTATCGAGTACAGTGCCCCCTTTGGCATGTACCTTGCCAAGTACATGCAGCAGCTGGAGAGACCACAGAGGTTTCTGACCATGAAAATCCAGTATCTCAAACACCTATCCTACAAAGATAGGCTAAAAACCTTGTCCATCTACTCAGCCTTGTACAGGCTGCTCAGAGGTGACCTGTGTCTGGCATACAAGACCATTTCAGACCCAGCCTTGATGGAGTTGCTGCATATCGGTAAGTCAAACTAAACTCGCACAACCTGCATGCAAGGCCTCAACCTGGTCTGTGACATTAATAGAACTTGTTGATGGGATAGGTTTGTGTCCCAAAGACTCTCCCCCATCTCTGGAATAGACTTGCTCTCCGTGTCAAGCAGAGTACCTGTCTACTCCTCTTTAAGAGGAACCTGGACAACTGGATGAGAAACGGAAAATACACATCTGAGATCCCACCTGTGTCCCTGCTGGACAGAGGAGACAGGTGACAATAGCCTAGTATCATCCTATGATCCTATTTATTTGGAGACTGCTTTTTCACTCAGTCGTAGGGTGAAATGGTGGGGTCAGGAGCTAGGCTCCACCAAAGGATGCACATGTCCTTGATACCTGTAGCATGAAAAGTAGAAAGATTGGTAGAGATGAACAAGGTAGTTCCAACTGCAGAGCCCCTGAGGAGAAGAGCTGTTCATAGATCATCTGATGTAATGTATGGAGCAAAGTAACTGTATGCATTTTAGCAGGTCAGTAAGTATATTAGACAAAGCTGGACATTTGTTGTAGTATATTAGCCTGTGATCCTTCATTAGTTGGATGTATATTTCTGACTGTGTTGTTTCAGAGGTGCAAGCTCTTAAAATGTAGGGTACCTCTTTTGTTTTTTTGCTGGTAACTGGTGTCTTTTAGAACTAGCTAGCAGTTCCTCCCAGAAGTGGTGTTAGAACATTCTTCATTTTTACATTCACCGTATTGCTTTCTTTCTTTTGGCACAATCCAGGAGAGAAACAAGCCTGAGAAGGGTGCATGAGTTCAAGAAGATTGACCAGTTTGTCTTTGTGCTCCATGTAATGAGGGACATGCTTTACCTTAGCGGATGCTACCTGTGTTGTCATTTACCATCAAGAAGGGAAACTGGAAAATGCTATCAAAAGAAACTCCAGCTCCATATAAGCTGTGGCGGCTCCCATAGTCTGTTTCTGGAATGTGGCTGGTGGAGACATTTGTGCTGCAGTAATTTTGTTATCTGTATATACTTTTACTAAGGATTATTGCTTTGTAGTTCATGGAGTTGGGTCTACTTTGCTTTCTTGATACTTTCTGACTTGGCCTTCATAGGACTTACGTTTATGTTTTCCTTCAGCTCCATTCTCTTGTTACTAACCAGAATACTACTACTTACAGTTAACTACTGTAGATGGCCTACAGGATGAGATTTAAGAGATTTGTATTTAGCATATATCAGCTAATCTTCAAAAATGTGTTTTGTAGTAGATACTTATCCTTTGCCATTACCCTGTGTTTGGTTCCCCTCTCAGTACAGCTTCTGTGCATGTATTTGTTTCTCCATTAGCATTTTCAGGAATACAGTGTCTGGATTAGATGCAACAAGAAATCCTGGACTTTGTCAAGATGGTGCTCTTGTTTGGGGTTGTCTTGTCTTGATTTCAGTGTAGGAACCTCTGAAGTTACGAAGTACCTCTCAGCTGACCAGAGGTTTGCAGAATGTCCAGATTTTTCCCTGATATTTTGGGGGTTTTCCTCCTAAATTTTGTGGTTTTCTGACACATCATTGAGGACTGAAGTCACCTTCAGAAAATGCACGCTAATGTAAAACCTGTTATTCTATCAATTTTCTAAGTATGTAAGAGCAATATTTTAAAATCTGTCCATGATTTTGGGCCTTTGTCTCACCATTATTTTTAGCTTTGTTAAGAATTCTTACACTAAGAATTTAGGAGGTATTAGTTATGGTACGGTTTATGTCACACTCTTTATACACAAAGTCCGACAATGCAAATTTTAAAATAAAAATTTGGAAGTGCTCAGATTCTTGAAACTCAAGACATTAAGATGTTTTTAAGATTACCTCTCTGTACTACATTTTTCTTACTGTCACTTGTCCTTACCATTTCTTTCAGATGTTCAGTCGCCGATCACTGTTGCAATAACCTAAGCTATATGGATCTTACCCCCTGCAAATGAACAGCTTCACAAAGCTTTGGGTGACCTCCGTGAGTTGCAGCTGTCAAGGAGCTTTATTTTTATTTTTATTTTATTTATTTAAGATTTGTTTACCAGGAAGTCCGACTGGGCTAATAGCTCAATGTTAAGTTGTCCATCTCGCCTTCATTCTTGCTGGATGGGTTCGGAGCCGACCTCGGCTCCGACTCGGCCACTCTAAAAGCTCGAGAGTTGGTTCCACCGGCTCGAGGCTCCCCTTATATCCCACAATGCTAGGCGGTATTACCCCAGATCTCGTTTGCCGCTACAGCGATCGAGGTGTTTGGTTTCTACCGGCTTCAGGTCAGTTATTATAGATTTATCTATAGTGAATTTAAACCCCTTTAATTTAGTCTATTATAGCTATTTCCCTTAACTTAGTGGATTTTGACCCTTTCCTCCCTGTTTATCCACCCTTTTTTCCACAAGAACTTATTAGTTCTTCCCTCAGGCCTTCGGGCCCTTCCATCCCCTTAGTGGAGTGTATGTGTTTTTTTTAGGGATCTAAAAAAGAACTAATTTCCCTTAGTTAACCTTGTGTAAAGTGTAATCGGTGTGTTTGTGTGTGTGTGTGGTTACACTTTCTTTAAAAATGTCTAAGGAGTCAAAGGTCTCAGGCTTTAAGAAGTGTGACTCGTGCTGTCAGAAAATGTCTCTGACAGACGGTCACACTTTTTGTGTATACTGCCTGGGACCTTTACACCTGCAAGACTCTTGTGCTGTATGCCATGGCTTCAGCCCTAAAGTCCTGCAGGAAAGAAAAAACAAACTCATTTTAAGAGGTTTGCTTAAGCCTGAGGGTTCCCCTACTGCTACTTCGGGCAAACCCTGTAAGGCTTCTAGGTCCTCGACTCCAGCTTCTGAGTCGAGGCCTAAGGCTTCGAAACCTACTGCTACATCGGCTCCAGCTGGAGCCGATGAGTCTCAGACTGCAGCTTCTGTGGTTCCCTCGGCTCCGGTTGGAGCCGAGGCATTGGAAATTCCTGGGTCGGCTCCGATCAGACCATCGGATCCGACATCTAGAAAGAGGTCTAGGTCACCGTCCCTTGGCTCCGTTCATTCGGCTCCAGCATCTCCCTTGCTGTCTGAACGGAGCCATAGATCTCACTCCTCTAGATCATCGAGGCTTTCGGATCATGATCTTCAGAGGGTAGTGAGTCGACTTCTTAAGTCCGAGGCACTGGCCCAAATGCTTCAGAGCCCGACTCATCAGTCGATGCTTGACCCTATCCCTCAAAATGTTCCTCCTCCGACTCCTTTGAGCTCGGAGCCGGGGCGTGTCGGAACCGAGACTGTGGTAGCGTCGGAACCGATACAATTGTCTTCGGTTCCGTCGTCGGCTCTGATTTCTTCCTTTGAAGAATCTCGGCGCCGGACTTCCCTCGTCGGCTCCGAGGGGGTGAGTGGCATCGGACCCTTGTCCGACCCGCTCTCCCTCTCGGTGCCGGCTGGTGAGTTCGGCTCCGACATCGCCTCGAGCCATCACTGTCGGTGCCGAGAAGGGTTCTCAGCTTTTCGGAGCGGGGACCTCTGGCTCTGCCTGACAGGGGTGCGTTCGAGGTCATGCGGAGTGTGTTGGAACCTGGTTCAACTCCACAGTCGGCTCCATCCGCCCCTCCCTCTTCGGTGCCTCAGGTTATGTCTACTCACTCCCTCATCCCGGACCGCAGAGAGCCAGCTCCTCAAGAATCCCCTGTGGGGATCTCATCCTCTTCCGAGGCCTCTCCTGAATTGGCAGGGGAGCCCCCTAGGAAGAGAAAGTGTAAGAGGAAGCACATAGACTCACCTGAGTCTGTCACCTCTGACACAGATTTAGAGGATTCCGAGGGTTCCCCCCGTTCCCCTTCTGAAGATGTCTCCTTTGCAGACATTCTAGAGATCCTGAAACAGAGGGGAAATTGGCCAGCCCTTAACCCGTCGGAGGATGAATCTGTGTATCTTGAGGCGTTTGGCTCTCGCCCTTCCGCCTCCTGGGTGTCCCCCCCTTTGACCCCCTCATGCAGGTGGTAGCAAAAAAGGCTTGGACGGCTCCTGACTCAGTGGACCCCACCCCCAGGAGACCTTCAAAGTTTATCACAGCACCAGCAGATAAGCAATTTCTGACCAAGGGAGTTTCTGTGGATGCTATGGTGGTAGCTGCTGCCACTAAGAAGGAACTAGCTGATCCTTCGGTGCCTGTCCATCCTCCTAACAAGGAATCTAGGTCTATGGACAGGTACGGGAAGCGGATGTTTTCGTCAGCGACCTTTGCTATGTGTTCGCTGAACTACCTATGCCATTTCACTCGTCTTCAAAGAGATTTGATTAAGGAAGCGAGTGAGATGTTGAAGGATCCTACAGCTGCGAGTTTTCAGGACAAGATGAACGCTCAGCTGGCTACCCTAAACTCTATAGCTAACTCCTCCATGCGCCTCCTTTCATATGCGGCTGATGGAGCGAGCAGAGCTGCAGGGACAGGTGTTGCCTTACGCCGGCATGCCTGGATGCGGCTATGCAATTTCGCGGACCCCTTTAAAATGTCTTTCACTAATTCCCCGTTTGATGGATCATCTCTCTTTGGTCCTCAAGTGAAAGAAACCTTGACGAGGTGCGAGACGGATGGCAAAACTCTTTCTGCCGTCAGAGTCCGTTTTTCTACTCCTTCTAGGCCTTACCCCAAAGGCCAGAAAAGTGGGAAAATGTGGTTCCGCAAACAATCTCAAGGGACTTTGCCTGACGCACAGAGTCGGTTCCCCTCCAGAGGCACAGGGGGGAACAATAATGGTAGATGTCGCCCTAGAGGCAGGGGGGGGTCCGCAGAACCAGGGCAATCGAGAAACTTTTTCCGATAAGCCCTTCCAGCATCCCTGAGGAGTTGCCCGACTGTCCACCTTCGGAGGCAGTCAGGGGAAGATTGTCACTGTACCCAGAAGCCTGGCGATCCCTAACTCAAGACAAGTGGGTACAGTCCATCATTTCCGAAGGCTATTCCATTCCGTTCTTTCGTATTCCAAATCAATCAAAAAAATCCCTTCCAGATGTTCCACCCGCTCAAAGGGATCAAGCAGCGTTGGAAATTTCAAAGTTGCTTGCAAAAAGAGCCATTCAGCCAGTGCCAGCAGACCAGCAAGGATCCGGAATCTACTCCAAATTCTTTTTGGTTCCAAAGAAAACAGGGGACTGTAGACCCATTTTGGATCTCAGTATCTTGAACAAGTCGGTCAAGGAAACAAGATTTCGGATGGTCACGCTACAATCCATCCTACCCCTATTGGGAAAGGAAAACTGGATGTGCTCTATAGACCTCCAGGATGCGTACTATCATATAAAAATGAACAGGCGCTCCAGGAGATTCCTCCGCTTCCGGCTGGGAACCAGTCACTTTCAATTCAGAGCCCTGCCCTTTGGTCTCACCACTGCCCCCCGGGTGTTTACCAAATGCATGGCAGTGGTAGCTTCTCACCTGAGACGTCAAGGATTCCAGGTGTTTCCATATTTGGACGACTGGCTCCTCACAGCTCCTACCAAGCATCTTCTTCTAATGGCCAGAGACTACACCTTTCGCATTTGTCAAAAGTTAGGCATCTCAATAAATTGCGAAAAGTCTGTTTTGTCGCCTTGTCATGCTATTACCTTCATAGGCGCAAATCTAGACACAGTCAACATGTCTGCGAGACTAACAGACCAAAGAATAGCAGACATACGCAAACTGGTCTCCCTTCTCTTCCACAGTAACAGAGTCAAAGCCAGATTAGTTCTGAAAGTACTGGGGATTATGGCGGCTGCTATCCCTCTACTTCTATTAGCCAGATTCCACATGAGAATCCTTCAATGGATGCTCTTCACACAATGGTCGTACCAGCAACTTCCAATGTCCCACACCATTATGATTACGCAAGCATGCAAGAATCATCATCTTTGGTGGATTTCTTCCCCTCAGCTCTTTCTGGGAAGACCCTTTGTTCCTTCCCCTCCGGTTGCTACTCTGACAACGGACGCCTCCCTGATCGGGTGGGGGGGGCATTATCAGGGCAGAACAGTCCAGGGCATATGGCAACCAGACGAATGCCACTTGCATATAAATGTTCTAGAGATGAGAGCAGTGCTTTTAGCGTTGCAAGCCCTTCAAGACTCTCTTCCCTTGGGAACGATAGCAATCCAGATGGACAATATGTCTGTAGTGTGGTATACCAACAAACAAGGTGGAACCAGGTCCTATCCCCTATGTCGAGAAGCACTCAGACTGTGGCAATGGGCGATTTCTTCTCAGCGGTTTCTGATAGCAACGCACATCCCCGGGAAGTCCAATCTGATCGCGGACAAGTTGAGCAGAGCTATTCTCATGCCTCACGAGTGGTCTCTGAAAGATTCAATTCTGGAGAAAATTTTTCTCAAGTGGGGTCAGCCTTGCTGCAACCTTTTTGCTACTCCCCAAAACAGTAAGTGCAGAGATTATTTCACCCTATTCCCGTTACCAGGCCAGCCCAGCAGAGACGCTCTAGTCCAAGCTTGGCCCCGGGGACTTCTGTATGCATTTCCTCCCTTCCCACTAATCTCTCAAGTGATACAGAAAGCTATCGCTCAGAAGGCCTCATTGATCCTCATTGCTCCTTACTGGCCTCGACAGATTTGGTTCCCCTTTCTACATCAATTTCTGTTGGAGCAACCTTGGCATCTGGACCTAGTTCCAGATCTTTTGATCCATCAATCGGGTCAGTTACATCGCTCCCTCCCCTCTCTGAACCTCACTGCTTGGTTCCTCCAATTCCAACCTTAGCCAGGCTTCCTCAAATATCTCACTCTGTTCGAGATATTTTGATAGCTTCCCATAAATCTTCCACTCGGAAGATTTATCTTAGTAAGTGGAAACGTTTCGCCTATTGGGCTCAAGGAAGGGACATAGATCCTTTCACTACTTCCATCCAAATAATCCTAGATTTTCTAGCTGAACTCTTCCATGCAGGTTTATCTCCTTCTACTCTTAAAGTTCAATTGGCAGCTATTTCTAACTTTCATGTGGGCATTTCAGATTCTGCCATCATGTCTCACAAGCTTTGCAAAGCTTTTTTGAAAGGAGTTTTTCTTCTCAGACCCCCTATAAGAAATCCTCCTCCTTCTTGGGACCTTAATTTAGTTCTCACATCTTTGATTCTTCCCCCTTTCGAACCTGCAGCTTCCTGTTCATTGAAATTGCTATCCTGGAAGACTCTCTTTCTGGTAGCCATTACTTCAGCTAGAAGGGTCTCAGAACTTCATGCACTTAGCAGTCAACCACCTTATCTATTGTTTCATAAAGATAGGGTGTCCTTACGAACCAATCCATCCTTTTTACCTAAAGTAGCCTCTGCGTCTAACCTAAATCAAAGCATTGACCTCCCTGTGTTTTTTCCTAACTATTCTAACAGGTCTGAACAAAAATTGCATTGGCTAGATGTTCATCGTCAGTTAAGGTACTATTTGGACAGAACCAAACAGATCAGGAAAACTGACCAGTTGTTTGTCTGTTATGCAGAAGGCAGAAAGGGACTTTCAGTTTCGAAGGTATCACTCTCCAGATGGCTAACATCTCTGATTTCCTTTGCTTATGAAATTAGACACCAAAAGCTGCCTAACAAAC